>NW_018127972.1:3633104-3668359 GCF_001952655.1 Monopterus albus | reverse complement strand
CAATATTTGTGCTCTCCTTCTTGATATTCTTCTTATCATTATTGCTTTATTTCGATTGCACATTAACTGGTACATCGCTATCACGAGCCGCATCCATTTTTATTTTTGCAAACACAGTACGCTGCGTCTGACGTCACGTCCTCTTCTGCGCATGAGGGTCACCTCAGGGCCATATACTGTTCACACATGAGACAGATGGCAGTCGCATTTAAATGACAGTGTGAACAACAGCGCAAAAAAATCGGATTTCTGCAAAAAATCCGATCTGAGCATCTGAGCAGCAGTGTGAATGTAGTCACAGACTCTGCTCTCAGAAGGTTAAAATCCCATCTGTCTGATAGTGAGTAGTTTATCTGCATCAACAACTGCACCTCATCCAGTGCCATTCTCTATCAAGGAGTCCTCCAAGGTCTGGTTCTTGGTCCTCAACTTTTCAACCTCTACTTACTCCCACTGGAAAGCATGATCAGAAAGCCCAAGCAATACTTTACATCTCCACCAAATCTATTACTCCCTCCATCCTTTGTAACTGTTTGGAAGAGATAAAAGCATGGTGCAAGCAAACGTCCTTAAACTGAACTGTAACAAATCCAAAATAATCATCAAAGGTCCCAAAACACACACTAAAACCTCCTGAAATGTCTCATTCCCCATTGACAACTCCATTGTTCTTTCTTTCTCTGAGCTGTGGCTCAGGATAGAGCATGTTGACCCATATCCGCAGGGTTGGTGGTTTGATTCCCTTTCTCCCCAGTCTACATGTCGAAGTGTCCTTGGACAAGACACTGAACCCCAAATTGCCCCCGGTGGCCAGACCAGCACCTTGTATGGCAGCTTCGTCGCTATCATTGTGTGAGTGTGTGTATGAATGGGTGAACCTGTAAAGTGCTTTGTCCATAAGAAAACAAAACAACAAACAAACACACTGAGGTTGTATGTGACATTGCCAATGCTATAGTTTGATAATTTGAAAATATGATTTCCAATCTGAAAAACCTATCATCTATAGTGGTTGCATGGACATAACAAACCAGAAAAAGGCCTTAACTGGATAGCTACCCTCAGGTAACTCTGGCCTGAAATGTTATTCTATTCATGTTTCCTGGAGGTGCTTCTAGGCAGGCGTAAAATCCCCTTAATGTTACCCTAGTGTCTAGCATCGTAATGCCACATTATTTAATCAGTGATGTTCATGTGTAATCCATGTACTCAGTGAAGAGGTTCCCACAAGATATCTTGTGTTACCTCAGAGCTGCTTCTCTTTTGTAGTGTGAAGCAGCTCTTAACTCTAACTCTCTGAAATCCTGCTAGTTTTACAACACAGACTTCTGTCGATGTTACAACAAGAACAGAGAGGTGGCTTGCAGTGATCTGCCATGTGCAGTAGAGTCATGGAGTTGGTATGGATTTCCTGATGCTTGGGGAAGCCTTTGAGACCTGCTGGAATTTCAAAGTCCTGAAAAGTGATGACTCTGACAAGTGGCTCATCAGAACAATCTGGCAATGGACTTCTGTTACCCACCCAGCACTCACGTGAACACAGCTCACCAATGTTCAATAATTCCATACTGCTCAGATACAATACTGCATTAAGGAAACCACTAGAAGAGACAATCCATAGTATAATTTATGTGTACTGACATTGTAGAGTTTTAAAAGGTTTTCCTCTGGTGCAATGTGGACAGAAAATACAGTACTGATTCTCAAGAATGGACTGTGTGTAACTGGTCCTCATTTTCAGTAATGCTTTGGAACATATGTCCTATTTTATTTCCTGGATTGTAGGTTTTGTTAAAGATATACCGTATTTGGGTTTAAAGAGTGAGAACTTGGGAATTGAGCCGAGAGATTTTGAACAGAAGAAAGCAGAGCACAACCATTTCCTCTTGTCAGCAGCACAATAAAAGTTGCAAGAAGTGCTCCAGCACATCTCTCATCCTCCCAAAAAGTGTTTTCCCCTGGCGTAGGACACTCTGGTTTGTAGAGTTGTAAAGTTCCAGAAATCCCCATCAGACAAGGCATCCTACAAAAAATTCTCTACATTGGTAATTTTATTGGTAAACTACAACTACTTGGTTCAAATTAAGGTTACAAAAGATTCCCTTAATAGTTGAAATAAATCAGTGTTAACTGTTAGTGCTAGGAGACGGGATTCAGTATTTTGGTTTCACAGACGCTTTATCTCTACCATTGTTACTAAAACTGCACAACCACAGGAGGTCGATACTCATAAGAACATAAGCATAGGTTGTCTTAAGGGTTTGGCCCATAAACTGTATGTACAAATGGTCCCAACTTCCCTCCACTATGCAAAAGTGAAGCCAAAATATTATGAATATGGCGGCTGCCATCTTGGCATTTTGCATCAGATGGCCAATCAAAACTGTCAAATCATCTGAATAACAACCCTTTTTATGTCATCAAATAACTTACTCACTATAAACCATCTTTTGAGGACCACATTTATACCAGATTTTATGGTGAGCTTCGCCCAAAAGAGATGTTGAACCTAACTACATAAGTTGGAGGCTGTATTTTGTGCTGCTGTTGAAATGTACTTCATTATACACAGACCATGGTGTAGTTAGACATTGGATATTCTAATATTTGATGAGGCTAATCTCCAGTATTTTTTAAGAGAGATCACTGATATCCCAAGATTTACTGTGCATTACAGAAGAAAGATGTGACATTTCAAACACATGACCCAGTGTTTAATCATATTTGCTTTGACAAACCTGTGTGAACAACAGGCCACAAGGAAAATTACTAGTTGAATTTAGGGACCATCTCTAAACTGCATGCAGTGTGACTAAAAGTGCGGTGGTGTCTTTCTTTTCTCTCAAACCTTCCACATTTTGTTCTCCATATATTTTAAACAAATTTCCTGTTCAACCCAGATGCCATAATTTCACACTCATCCTTTTTTTTGTTGTTGTTTTTAATCATGCAGTATGGACTCAGAAGACAATAGCATCATCATATTTCACCGTAAACACTTCAAATAAGCTTTTTTTTTATAAGGGCATCATCTCAGCATGGGCACAATCTTCACTTGTTGGAAAAGTATCTTACAGTATGAACATGTTTTTTTTTTTTCAATAGCTGTTTTAGATACTTCAAACCAGTATTCAGTTCATGCCAACACTGTCTGCTATGTGCACAACCATCAGCTATTAGAAAAATGTCACACAGTATGGCCCAGTGAGCTATTGCAGTCTGTTTTTCCTCAATAGCTTTCTAATTGCTGTTCTAGAATTAATTCCTAGACAGGTCAAACTTCAGTTACTAATAAATGTTCAAATAGTAAAAAGTAATCAAGTGTCTGCCTGGGTTTGATATCAGCTTTTAATCATGCAGTGTGGACAGAGAAGGTATTACACCATGTTTTTAAGATTAGCCTTATCAAAAGTCTGAATAGCCAGTGCCTCATTGATATAAATGTGGTGGACAAAATAATAGACACACCTTATAATAATACAAGTTGAATCAGCAACTCTCTAACACTCTTTGATCAGACAATGAAGATGATTGCAGACTGTTGGCCTGCATTACTTTTAGCTTAGTGTACCAAATAAACTGACAACAGAGTGTATTGTATCATGTCACAGGTTTAAAAAAGATAAGAAATATATCTAAAGCTTTTGCACTCCACCTCCATTTTAGTTTATTAAACAATTTAAATTTTGGCTAGTGGTTTCAAATTTCAACTAAAAGTGTGTTGGACCCGCATTTGAACTCCTGCCCCTTTGACTTCCCATGGCCAGACACACTGAGCACCCTGTGGGGCAGCGTCCACACACATCTACACAACTCCCTGACCTGGCTTCGTTCATTGAAAGATGCAGGAAAACAATACAACACCGGGCAAAAAAGGCAAACACAGACGAGCGAACTGAATAATAATATGACAGATAAGATGAAAAAATAAATAAAAAACTAAAATGTGAATATAAACACTACCACAGGAAGACAATGCTACAAATAATGATACTGGAAGAATCTGGCCAACAAAGACAGGTTACTAACCAGATCACTGATGGGAAATAAATGTCCATAAACTATAAAGTCCAAAATGCAAATAAACAAGGAAAGCAGGGGCTGAATCTGAAATAGACATTGGCAGGTTGAGTCTACTGATGATAAACAGGTGGGTGAAAGCCGAGTTGATTGAGGTAAAGCTGAGGCAATAAACTGGAACATAGATGGGACAGAAGTTTACCACAATAAAAGCTTTTGATTGGAAGTGCTGTGGTTCATGACACAATATTAGATTCATGTCACACTTGACAGTCTGGCACTGTCAATTTATCTGTGTATAAGCAAATTTACTACAGTACCACTTTACTGTTGTTCTGTGATATTCAAGACTTCTTACACATATGTGTAAGAATCCTTCCAGGTACTTGAAGGGCAAGGACCTTCTCATTTCTAATAAGCTCTCAGTTCAAAATTAACTTGCAGTTTACTGGGGCTGTTGTAGTTCAGGTCAAGTAATTTTGTTTCAGTTTGCACATCATTTGATACCAGTGTTATGAAAATTGATTTATAAGTAATGTAATATTCATGACTGGACAAGTATGTATATTTTCTTTCTTTCTTTTTTTGGTGTTCTTAGTCATTTGTGTATATATTTTACATATTCATTTGCCTGCTAGAACCTTAGTCATATGCACAATTAATTTGTTTTATAAAGGTAAATGATATTTCATCAAGTGTCTACCCACAGGTAAGCTGCTGTGTGCTGACACTTACCACTGGCAGCTTAAAATAAGTCACAAACGACACAACATAAACGACAACAATTAACTGGATGGGTGTTGCCAAGCAACACTTTGTATGCATGAAAATGGTCAAGATCCTCTTAGTTTTATAAAGTTAACTAACATGATGTACTGTAGGCTGGAGAATTAGGACAAAAGTGTATCCCGTGAACCCGTTAAGTCTGCATTTGGAGTGCATTTTTGCAAATGCATTCAACCTCAATTAAAGTATTTATAAATGATAAGGCACTGCACAGTGCTCTTAAAAAACCTAAAATGTGTCAAATATAGCAATTAGTAACCTAGTCTTCATCATTTCCAAATATGAACCTTTAGAGGAGCAATTATGTATTGATTCTAAAACAAAGTCATTTTGTCTGGGTCACTGAAGATGTGAAGTAACATGAGTCAACAGCTTTTAGCAGTAATGTAAAGCCATTCCTACAGTGGCAGCTGTGTGACTCAGTCATGAGCCAAACACACAGTAACATGTTGTGGGAGAAGGAACCATGAGCACCATAAAGAAAAACTCTGGTTTTATGCAACTGGAGCGTAACCCAACTGAACATGTTTAAAGCCTTTATGATTTGGCCAAGTCGAGATGTGTGTTTTCAAACAAGACAATGAATAAATAAATAACCTTAATAAATTGAGTTTACATGCATTGCTATTAACCTTTCAAATTCTCATGCAATACATTATTATAAAATCAGACCTTCTATAAGCCTAACTAGAGACACCTACATTTTAATTTAGTAATTTGCTAAGCTAAAAATGCTCCATAGAGATGAGTTGGTGATAATTTGCTGTGGGTTGTTCAACCTGAACAACACCTATTATATTAGACATAGTCAAATAAAAGACTGTGAATATAAAAAAATAATTTTCCTTTCACACATATCAGATCCTGTTATAATTTGATTAATTTGAGCATATCCACATGAATGGGAGCACCACAGACTGTAAGGATGCAACTGTGTGTGAAGTATGAGCAGAGAATGAGAATGAGGAGCACAGTAAACTGATGCCAAGTTTATGTGATACATGTGATACATTTAATAGCCATTTGTATTGCTCCCCTCGGCCTGAAGCTGCCTGCACTTTCACCATTTGATTTCCTGACCAGTGAGTGCTACATTAGCCACTTTGCTGTTTGTCTCTGCAGATGATGACACCTGAAGAAGCCTAATTCTAAACCCATTTTACCCCTGCTCGGGGATACACCATCATGGCCCTTCATGAAGAAGCACTCCCTACAGTCCTGACACATGAGGCTTATTGCTCCTGCTATCCCAGATGGATTTCTAACTCTCATTTTGGACAAATTGCCTTCAGCCTTCTGCAAACATCTTTGATCTAACATCAAACATGAGCCAGACACTATTTCCTCTCTGTAAGTGATTGTGATTGGAAGTGATTGCACTGAAGGAGTAGAGCTGTTTGTGTGTGTTTGTATGCATTCCTTCCAATGTGAGTGAACTGCACTTATACTGTGGATGTAGAATTAATGGTCATATTCAGGGATGTATTTTTGGAGTCGGAGGCAATGAGCAAAAAATAGATAAGGCCTCAGCCTAGTCTCCTCAAAATTTTGCTTTGGCTGAATGTCTGCTGTCTTGATGATGAAGGATGGCGATGTGAGTGTCTTCCAGTGGTTATTGAATTTGACTCAAGGATCACGAAGGAAAACGCTATAGTAGGTCAGGATAAAGTATCATAAACAGATGCAAATCATCTCTGTGCATCCACTACAAAAACAGGTTCAAGATGCATTTAGCATTTAGCTTACAACAAAGTCTAGAAGCAGAGGGAAACTGATCAAAATGTAAAAATACACCTTTCAATTCCACAAAAACTGTCTATATATGGCAATTTGGTAGAAGGTTCTTGCAAGACTGCCATTGGTATTGAATGTATCTGCAGTCTATATTCAGTGCCAGTGTGCCAACAAATAAAGCCTGTCTGGCACACCTTTTTTTAAGGAGCTGATTGATCCTGATACTGAAGGTTCTGGTTCCAAACTATTATGTTAATAAGCCATAAATTCTAGATATGAAGGACAATTTAATCTATATAAATACATAAATCTAAATATAACATTTTGTATAACAGTAAAGCATGAGCCTACACCAACATTTAAAACATTTGACCTGCACTGCAGCTGCTTGGTGTTTTAATCACCAGGCTCACAGATTCATTTTAAGTCACAAGGTCTGCATGCTGCCTGTCAGCAGGAGGGTAGTCTGAATAGAAAATTCTTTTCAGTCACTGTGTTGGTTGTATTCTTTTAGAACCCAATTTCAGGGGGGGTTAATAGTGACAGTTGATTTAATGACAAACAAGAAAATAAGTATGCAATTAGACAACTGAATAACTAAGAGGGCCAGGCCCAGGAGAGACAAACACTAATACTACAGGTAGGAATATAATAAACACAGGTAGGAACTTAGCAGGGTAAGTAAAGGCACAGAACAGGTGAGTAAGTAGCCTTCTCCATACAAACGTTCATAGGTACAAAACAATAAAATCCCCACAAGACAATAGTCTCTCACATATATACATCAAATTTTATTTGTATAGCGCCAAATCACAACAAAACTCATCTCAGGACACTTTACAAAGTAAGGTCTAGACCTTACTGTTATCACTATTATTACAGAGGGAAAACCCAACAAATCACCCTTGAGCAAGCGCTTGGCGACAGGGGGAAGGAAAAACTCCCTTTAATGGAAGAAACCTCTGGTTGGGGTGAGTGGACAGAGGAGAGAGAAAAGAAGAAAAGCAACAGGACACAACAAACAATCAAACATTGGTCAGGTTGATGTGGCCGGTGACTGCTCATCAGAAACATAGAGGTCCAGAACCAGGGCAACCTGCAGAAAGGTATAGGGAGAGAGAGAGGACACACTATGGGAGAGAGGAGACACAAAGTTAGTGACATGTAATGGTGGCATATAGAAGCATAGGGAGAGAGGAAAAGAGAGGCAGGGAGAGGGGAGGAGAGAAACTCAGAGCATCATGGGGCCCCCCAGCAGCCTAGGCCTATAGCAGCATAACTAAGGGAAGGCTCAGTGTCACCTGATCCAACCCTAACTATAAGCTTTATCAAAAAGGAATGTCTTAAGTCTAATCTTAAAGGTAGAGAGGGTGTCTGCCTGGGAGTTGGTTCCATAGGAGAGGCGCTTGATAGCTAAAGGCTCTGCCTCCCATTCTACTTCTGTGGACTCTATGTCATTAAGGGCTTTGTATGTTAGGAGAAGGATTTTGAATTCTATTCTGAATTTTACAGGGAGCCAGTGGACAGAAGCTAATATGGGAGAGATATGATCTCTCTTCCTAGTTCCTGTCAGTACTCTGGCTGCAGCATTCTGGATTAACTGGAGGCTTAACATTTGCAACATAAATGTATAGAGAAACACAAGTCTTTTCTGATTTCCAAGTGAGTAGCAAGTCCTTAAACATCTTTAACAGACTGAGTGGAGAGAGAGAAAAAAATTTTTTGGATAACTAATAATCACTTTGTAGCCCAATGGTGATATGAAATAAAGCCAAGCAGGCAGGTAATTGACCAGAGTGTAACAAGGTTCAGAGAGCAAAACCAGACAAGATGGGTGGGCGGTCAGCATGCAGGACTTGGAACAGGGAAAACCAGGCAGAAGTAAAGAACAACCAGTGTGACATAAACAGGTGAATGGAGAGCATCTCAGGTAGAGAGAGCAAACAATCTGGCAAAAGTTGAATGCTGGCTGGAGAGACTGGAGGCACCAAGATTTGAACCGTCAACCTTCTGGTTGGGAGACAGCTGCTCTACCCACCTCACCACTGTTGCTTCCAACAAAAAAAATATAAGAATATAATAAGAGAATGTATGCTGCATGGGAGCAGCATGTGCAGCAGTCAACACTCAATGTGCAATTATGCATGTGCAAACTGGGAATGTAAACAGTACAGGTCGACAGTACATGATGTATTAATGGTAATAAAATCCTCAGCTGTTTAGGAGTCTGATGGCAGAGGGAAAGAAAGAGATTTTCAGTGTGGAGGTCCTGCATTTCACACTTCTGAACCTCCGGCCAGAGGGTAAGGAGGTGAACAGTCCGTGCTGGGGGTGGGTGGAATCTTTGAGGATGGAGACAGCTTTCCTACACACCCTACGGTGATAAATGCTCTGCAGAGAGGGCAGTGGAGTCCTAGTAATCTTCTCCGCAGTCTTTACCACTCTCTGCAGGCGCTTACGGTCCATAGCAGTAGTGCTGCCATACCAGACAGTGATGCAGCTGGTCAAGATGCTCTCAATGATGCAGCTGTAGAAGTTGCAAAGGATCCTAGGCGACATGTCAAACCTCCTCAACCTCCTCAGGAAGTACAGCCGCCGTTGGGCCTTCTTGACCAGCTGTGTGGTGTTAAGTGTCCAAGTGAGGTCCTCACTGATGTGGACGCCTAGGTATTTGAAGCTGCTCACCCTCTCCAATTCGAACCCCCAGATGAACAGTGGCTGATGAGATCTCCTCTGCTTCCTGATGTCCACTATCATCTCCTTTGTCTTGTCCGTGTTGAGGCTGAGATTATTGTCCTTGCACCATGACACCAGACCGGCCACCTCCCTCCTGTAGGCTGCTTCGTCCCCGCCAGTGATGTGACCAATCATTGCGGTGTTGTTCGTGAACTTCAGGATGATGTTGTCTTTGTGGGAGGCAACACAGTCGTGGGTGAACAGGGTGTAGAGAATGGGACTGAGGACACATCCCTGTGGGGTGCCAGTGTTTGTAACAATGTTAGCTGAAGTCCTATTGCCAATCCTGATAGTCTGGGGCCTGCCAGTCAGAAAGTCTATGAACCAATCACAGAGGGTGGGGTGCAGACCTAGTGTGGACAGTTTGTGGGGGACAACTGTGTTGAAGGCGGAACTGTAGTCAATGAAGAGTATCCTGATGTAGGAGTCTCCATTTTCCAGGTAGGCATACTGTTGGGTTGGTAGGCATACTGCAGGGGGTCCAGGGTGCCAGGTATACTGCTCTGAATGTGGGCCAGCACCACTCTTTCAAAGCACTTCATAATAATTGGGCTGACCGTTCAGGCAGGCGACTGGGCTCTTCTTGGGAAGGGGGACGATGGTTTTGGTCTTAAAGCAGGTGGGAATGATGCTCTGGCTGAAGGAGAGGTTGAAGATGGAAAATACTGACTAAAATAACTAAAATGACTAAAATGCTGAATGATAACTTAAATACAATGGTGAGAGACCACTGCATGTGGTGAGGGTGGAAAAGCTGCAACCAGTGTAACATTCAAAAGGCAATATATTACAGACAACTATTTACCCTGTTAAAAATGTAATAAGTAACTTTTTTACTTACTTCTTCAAAGTAATGTATCTTCAATTCTTTTTTGATGGATTTTCTAAAAAAATGTTTTAGACTGTGTGATACAGCTGAAAAGTCTTAAAATTAATTTAAACCAGGCAGTGTAAACCTCACATTTGTACTCAACACTTATTACTGTTGAATTTTTATTAAATGTTCCTTAACATAACTTCAGTTACATAATATATTACTGCTGAAACCTAACCTACTGATCGGGCACCAAGCAAACCCCTTTTGTGATTTCACAAGGAAATTATTGTTGAATTTCTAACATACAAAAGTGCTCTTGTCCGACAATATGGTCACTCGCATTGGTGTTGCTGGCTGGTGGTAGTGCGTTGATTTGATTGATAGATGAGAGGCAGTGCAAAGTCAAACAAAAGAACCAATCAAAAGCAACATTCAAAATGTAAGGCATCCTGCAACCAATATATGAATCTACATTATATGTAAAGAGCTCCTTGTTAGCCATCCTGCCCTTGATGGCTGGGCCTGATTTGGGAGATCATGACACATTGAGCACATCCTACATTTGTGAGCCAACATGTTATTTGTGTGTATAACTTGTGAGCCTGCCTCTAAATGTCATCATCTGATAGATCATTGGCCTAAATATTTTATCTCATTACATTCCATAAGGGCAACACCAGACAGGAAGAAATCAGGAAATACAAATGTCCTGTCTTCCTTACTTCTAACAATCATGATATTACTCTTATTAATAATGTATTTTAAATCTATGCCATATTGTCACCAAATCCTCTACAACTGCATATTTTCTCACAAATGTCTTTCTTTGTGGCAGCCTGTCATTGTGCTTCAGAGTATTTTCTCTGTAATGTAATGGAAATGGGTAACATCTCATCTATGATATACAACAAGCTTCTTCAGAGCTTTTCCGCTTCTGTCTGTCCAATAGCTTATCCTGCTTGAAGACCAGTTTCTGTTGTTTGGCTGAAGTGCACTCATCACTGGCAGTACAAGCCAGTCAAGACAAGCCAAGTCGACAACGTTCACAGTGCTGTGCTGCTTTAATAAATTAGATGTTGTATTTTTCACAGTTGAAAGCATTTTTGCTCCCCACACACAGTTTACTATTCTTAACATTTTCGACTGAAATAAAACAATGAGAAAACTTTCAGCTGGTGAAAACATGTTTCTCGCTCTTATCCTCCATTCTTGGTTTAGCTTTTTAGCTAATAGCCACCTGCTGCCTGCACACACGCATCATAAGACAGCCCACCTAGGACAACAGTAAACATAGTAACATGTTGATTAGTAACTGCAATTTTATTACCTTTTCAAAATTATAATCACTTATACTAACTGTTACTGAAAACAGTAATAATATTACTTTACCAAGTAGAACTATATGAGTCAAAATGCAGTTGCTTATTGAAATAACTTATTGCCTCTTGAAATTAGTCAGGCGGAGGTGGGAAGCCCTTTGACAAAGTTGCAACCCTTTAGTCTTTTAGCCATTACAAATGTACTTCCTGCCTTTAATGGAGGAATGTCTGGCTCCAGAAGCTTTTGTCTTAGCTGAGGGACATGCAAATCAGTCAGTCCTCCTTTCACTCCAATATATACAGTATGGGCCTCATCCTTTCCTAACACACCCAGCGCTTAATAATGCAGAAATGCAGAACACTGAATGGTTTTGGGAGTGAGCTAGCAGCAGTAAACAACCATGGTTAATATTGTGTATAAGGCTGAAAACACCCAAGCATCAGATGAAGCTACTTGAATTTGTATATCAGCAGTTTCTGACTGAAAATAAAGTTGTGTTTATTAATAAAATACTTGGGTACCTATAGTTAAATATATAACTACAAGAGAATAAGACAAGTAGCACCTATAAGTAGTGATACACGGCCAATAAGGCAAAGCCTTGAAATGTGAGAGGAAGTTTTTTCAATTAAGTGCAGGGTATATGGATTATAAAATCAAGCACTCTCTTTTTCACCCTTTTTCAGTATAATAACAGAATAAGAGTTGAGCATGCAGGCTATGTAGCATTACTTACACTGGTAAAATTACACAGTGCAGTCTGCACCACAGTCAGATGGACACACCTGGTTTTCTGTGCAGCTGTATTTTCAGTTGAGCTCCCTTGTGGGCGTACCCACATATAACTATTCCTGTTACTGCAAATGTACTTCTCAGTGGACCAAAGACATAATGACGTAATGCAATGTTTACTGCGGTGCTTTGTGGGTGAAGATCTTAAAATGCCATTATGTGTATCAAGCACACGACAAACACTAGAGCTCCATTTTCTCAAACTTCCACGAGACAGCAAGAGGTGACGGAAAAGGGTAGATTCACTCAGAAATAAGGCCATCAAAACATCAAGCCATTTTAAGGTCTCTTTGACAATAATTTTTCCATGGGAATGAACATTACCATTACTTTTAATTGTTTGTAGCAAAAGCACACGTCATGTCATCCCCACCTTTCACCCACAGTGCACCGTAGTAAACATCACATTATGTCATTATGTTTTAGGTCCATTGTCACAAGCCAAAACTGTAGTATTTTTAGCAAGTGGTCATACATTTCAAAAACAGAAGCCATCCCTGTTTTTTTTCCATATTTTTTAAAATGCTATGTGGTTCCCGCACCTATTATTTATTATCTTTATTATGCAGTTTTAAGCATATGTAATAAGTAATATTTAAAAGAAAATGTCTAAAGCATTTTTTTCTTCTTGTTACCATATATCACTGCTGCAAATGTTCCAAGTACTGATTGATTTTTAAAATAAATATACGGTAACAATTTTATACATCTTTCAGAATAATAATATTGCTAACCTGTTTTTTCTGCACTTTCTGTTGGTCCTTTTTCTGTACAGAATAATTGTTCAAATTAAACCAAATGATAAAATTATTTACAGTGTAATGGCTTGTTGTGTCATCATTCTCTTTATATATTTCCCTTTCCTATTTCCATTTACTGTTTTTTGCAGGCTAAAGTCTAAAAACCTGATGTCACACAGTGTCATGTAGCTTGATAACATTAGTCAACATTAGCCACCATAAGCTATCACACATACCAAGTCAAGTCTACCAACAAAATCACATTGTATTGTATTGGGTTGTGTTTTGTTCCTTATGTAAAACGACCTTACACATGTCACATTTAGTAATAACAAGAATAAGAAAATTAGAAGTGATCAACAGTAAGATTTGAACAGCTGTTAGAGTCAGAGTTTATTAGTGTAATACTGCTCACTGTCACATTTCAGAGCTCATAAGGAAGAAGTGGACCTTTTCATTCTCAAAAAAAAAAAAAGGTAAATTGTTCCCAAAATTTTTCCCTTTTCTTAAACCAAAAAAAAAAAAAAAAAAAATTGAAATAAAATCATCATGAAGTATTCAGTGAATAATGTGCTCAAACTGGAGAATATCTCCATGGGAGACCTGAGCCAGTTGCCTTGGCCTGTTTCACACTGCCCCTGGCAGATACTGTAGGTTGGACAAGTCTTTACCAAATGGGAGGTCCTGCTCTAGTTCAAGCCCTGCATGGCCTCATTTTTGGTGACCCACTTCATCTCTCCCTCTGTCCCTCCTCCCCCATCCATAGCCATGGGATTAGTGCAAGCAGAGAGGCAGCCTCACCATCTTGATGCTGCATCGCTTAGCTGGGTGGATGCACAGGGGCAGATGGAGGCTGGAGGCTTTAATAGGTTGAAGGGAGGGTGGTCAGTATTTGCTGACACCAGCTGTCTGTTATTTGACTTCTTTCAGTGTTCAAATATAGTGAAACTGATCTACTGCTGGATCATAGCAACTGAGGGGAACGTCAGCTGTGTTTGTGTCTGTGAGTCCTACAGTGGATTTTCAGTAGTCAACAAAAGTGAGTACACACCTGTACAAATCAAATGTTAAGTAATTTCAGTCTGTCCATTTAATATAGTGTTATTTATTTTCAGTCAAAACCTTAGAAGAACAAGGCCAATTAATTTGAAAAATCTATCCATCCACTATCTATACCATTAATCCTAACGAGAATCACGTGGGTGGGAGCCAGTCCCAGCTGACATTGGTTAGGAGGCAGGGTACAACCTGGACAGGTCGCCAGTCCATCACAGGGCCAACACTTACAGACAGACAACCACACACACCTGCACTCGCTCCTATGGACAGTTTAGAGCAGCCAGTCAACCTAAGCTGCATGTCATTGGACCCCAGGGGTTGGAATCCGGAGCACCCAAAGAGAACCCACGCAGGCACAGGGAGAACATGCAGACTCCACACAAAAAGGCATTGGGTCGACTGGGGCTTGCTGTGAGCTGACAGCACTAACCACTGCTCCAACATGCTGCCCTAATTTGAAGGGAGGTGGGCATTTGAAGGTCCAACTAAAACAGAAGTCAGAACACTCCATTAGAGGCTGTCCCCCTGTAAAAAGTGATTCTACAGTATACATTGCTTGTGCCAGCATGTTATTACGACCAACTGTTATGTTTTATACTTTGGCAGCGTCTAGAGACAATTGTAATTCTGACATGAGATAAAGAGTAAACAACATGATGTACAATAATAGAGACAGCCACAAAGTGTTTGTAAAGATGAGGATGGGGTGGATGGCTAAACACAGTAAACAAAAACACAAATCTTTCCCTCAGGAAAAAGTGCTTCAGTTCCACTGTGTGGTTTGTGTTTCTCAGGTGTTTTTATTTTTAAATGTAACAACAATGCTGCAGCGAGGCTTCTTACAGGAACCTCTAGAATAGTTCATATTACGCCTGTCTTATATTCACTTCACTGGTTACCAGTTAAGTTTAGGATTGATTTTAAAATTTTAGTGCTAACATTTAGAGCACTTCATGTTCATGCTCCTCGGTATATTGCTGATCTATTGACCCCATACTCTCTAAAGCGTGTTCTCCATTCCTCAAGTCAGGCCATCTTGATGGTCCCCAAAACCTGTTTGAAGACTAGGGGGGACCTGTCGTTTCAGGTTGTGGCTCCTAGACTGTCGAATGCGTTGCCCGTGTCTTTACGCATGGCCGAATCTGTCCATGGGTTTAAGAAGCAGTTGAAGGCAAACGTTTTTGGACAGGCCTTTAGTTGATTTTTAATTTTGGTTTTAAATATGTTTATGCCTGTTATTTTATTTTTATGTTATTTTTTTGGTTTCTGTTATATTGTTATTTTGTTTGTTCTGCTTTTGTATTTGTTGACTTTGTGAAGCACTTTTTGATTTTATCTATGAAAGGTGCTATATAAATAAAGCTTACTTACTTACTTACTTGTTCCTAACCAAAGAGGAACAAAACACAATGAAACCATGATAGTTTCATAATCATAATGGCTTATTTACTGTATAACATTTTACAAGACAACAACCACTAGCTTGCTGCTAGTTAGCCAGCTAACTAACCATCGTGTTTTTATTTGTTGCCAAATTCCTAAAGCTTGGTAGTGTGATGCACGTTGTTTGTAATGTTGGTGGAGTTGTAGAAATTTGGCTCACTATCGTAAGAGGCCTGTTTAAGGAGGCACTCTGAAGGGGAAGCAATAATTTTTTCATAAAACCTGGTCGTTGAAGTTATCCTAGGGAGTTTCTAGGGCTCTCATCCATGTTTTTTTTTTATGAATTGAAGGTAAATGATTCCATCGCAATATGATCCCGCCAACATTTAACTTAGCTTAATTCTGGCTCATACAGGGGTGTCAGACACACTTCTTCAGCAATAGCCAATTAAAGAGACGAGAATTTGATGTTTTCTTTTGTGAAGCTCGGTGGGATTTCATCAGGAAAAGTCTGTCTAAGTAGTCTAGGCAGTTGTGTTTCTAGTACCAATTCAAAGCTTTCACCACAACCAGACTGCAGCTAGGGACTGTGACAGTAATTCATTTTGGATTTGTTTATGCATTAACTACTGCAGGGAGAATAGGAAGGAAAATGAACCGGAGCAGGTGAGCTTATTAACTAAGAATAAGGCTGGCCTCAAAAAACAGTTGAACACATGACTACAGTTACAAAGCTAACTGATGTGATTTGACAGGACAGTAATGAGCTACAACTCCTCCAGTCTCCCCTTCCTTGCTTTTTGGTGTCTTTAAGTTAAGGGCACCTAAAACTGCTTGACTGGGTTAGACAAAGATTGTGGTTGTGGTTATGCTACTGTACTGTCACTAAACACAGAAGAAACTGGCCATATAGTATTTGTGAGAAAATCTTTCTCTTGGTCCAAGCCAATACATAACTTGTCTTCTGGATGGCAGTGGGTGGAGTCAGAGGTTTGGATCAGTCTCTTTCCACTAGTTTCCCACTACTGGTCCCATTAGGTTAAAGCCACTAATGCTTTGGCCCTATGTAGCCACCTACCTGAATTTCCTCATTCTTGTTCATGCACCTTTTGCTCACTACAGTCAGCCAGTGGTTGAAGACTCATCCTGTGAAGTGCCTCCTCTGGAGCAAATTAACAAACAGCTCTGTCAACAGTATCCTTCTCTCACTTTAAAAACAAAAGAATTACCTCTTAAATCTAAGAGTAATCACTCATGTAACATGTTCTCTCCTGCTCTGGATCTGAGATCCATTGCCTTCTCGGTTAAACTACACACATTAATTAGGGTACAGTAGGTTTGGGTACAGTTCTTAGTTTGTAGGCTTGTGGGTAACTCTACTTATGATCTATAAAGAGGTGACAATGTGTATTTAGCATATGATGAAATTATGTATATGTTTGGAACTAACAATACAGATCAGCTATACAGAAACAGATTATGCTACAGGAAGGTTTTGGGAAAGCTCTTTTTTGATGGTTTGACAGCCTGTTTTTATTTGAATCTCCACTGGAATTCGCTGTAACTACTGTGAATCAAAGCCTACTACAGCTGATGCCCTCCATCTTTCCACCATTCTCTTCAGTTTTATAAACATACATACAGTGCAATAAGAGTGATCTAGTTGTCAGGCACATTCTTCTTCACAAATGCACCCTATAGTTAACAGGCAGAATCACTGTGCTACAGTTCTGAAATGACAGGCCTCTGGCTGGTGATGATATCATCACTGATCATACAGTGAGGTTGAGTTTAACACCTCACACCCACATATCCTGCTGTCTTTTTTTTCTAAAGGTCTAGGGCCTGATTTTCAGTTTGGGTGGCAGCCCCTCTTTTATAACAAATGGTAAATCAGTTATACAGGATCCTAACTCTGTCCTTATGCTTTGGTAATTGAGAGTAATGATGGATAAATTGCAGAATTGCAGTCCTGCACCATAAACTCAGTTGTGGTTTTAACTAAACCTTTGAGTGGTCATTAACAGATTTTTCACATTTTGCAAAAACCATTCTCATTGCTAAATCAAATTACTAGCCTTGACATAGAACTCCAGCATCTTCCTCACCTCACACTAGACAAGAGATAAGGCACAGGAAAGTATTTCCCCACCAACCATCAGGTCAGAATTTCCCTTTGATAAACACTTACTATATGTGTCAAACTAGCTCAAAATATAATTTACCACCTGGGAATACCAGGGGCACACCCAGCCACTCAGGTGTATAGGTTAGTGCACCCTATGTGTTATATCAATAGGGGGGATGTGACAGAAAAGGCATTTGGTGTAAAACCTGTGCCAAATCACATATGCAGATCACAGTAATTGCTGTGGTGATCCCCCAAGCAAAGAGGAGCAACTGAAAGACAAACATCAACAGTAATATAGTAGATAATCTCCAAATAGGACAATCTCTGACCATATGCCACTATCAAACAAGCATTTTCACTTGTTTACAACAAACATGAATGCCAAATAACTGTGGTTCAGTGGGTAGAGCAGTCGTCTCCCAAACGGAGAGTTGGAGGTCCGAATCTCAGTACCTGCAGTCCACATGTCAAAGTCCTTGGGCAAGACACTGAACCCTAAGTTGCCCCGATGGTTAAAGCCATCGGTGTGAGTTGGCGCCACAGATGGCTGCCTCGGTTCTGTACCAGAAACAAATTCCTTGTGTGTAACATACTTGGCCAAATAAAGTGATTATCATTATCCTCATTAAATAGCCATAACATAAAGCAAGCATATTCATTTCCCAGAGGATAACTCCTCTCCATTAAGACAAAACCAAAGTAATGGCCAAAACTAAATTCCTGAGAACCCACCTGAGAAAAATGACAGCATCAGTTCTTCACATATTCAAATGTCCTAATTAAAGCCAACAGGTCTTGTCTGCCAGGAGAAAAAAACAAAAGTAGCTTTGTTCCATTGTTATAGACTCACAACTTCAGAGGTTGAGGTGGCTGGAGCCAGGCCAATGAAATGTGTGTATTTCACAAAGTGAGTGCTGTTTACATCCTGTTTTCTAGCAATGATCAATATTAGCTTCTTTAAATTCCAACTATAATCTTTACTCAAAACATAGAGTTACTTTAACTCAAGACCTCTACAGGGTTAGACAATGATGTTATGTTCCAAGGATTACCAAAGAAAACAACATGAGCTATTTAATGTTTTTCTCCACTTCCTTATTGTAGAGATTTGGCATTACATTACAGAGTGGCAGTACCTTAACTGAATTTCATTTGGATCAATAAAATGAATCTACAGTGTGACAATCAGTGGAGGCTGGTTGTGTCTCCATGTCCCAGTCACAGGGAACTAGGAGTCAAAGTTTAATCAACTGTTCCTCAGGAGTAGCTGGAATTCTTCAGTGGTGTGTTTGTTTTGATTTGTGATCCTTGAGGAGCTAAGAGGCTGTGAGAGATTTTTGTGACAGAGGCCCAAGAGACCATTGTGCAGAACTTTGTTGTGATTCCCAGCCCAGTTACTGTCCGCAAGTTATAGTCTGCAGTGACCCATGTGTTGCTGTTAACAGAGTAGCTGCTATTTTACTGTAATTTGATTATTATTTTATTTCATTTCAATGTGAGTTGACAGCAAGGCCTGTTGCTTTTATGGAAACAAATTGCTATACTCAATCACAGCATGTTTCAATAACCCTGGAGGAGCAGAGGTGCAGGAAAGTTTACAGAAGTCATATCCTCTCACTACTACAGAAAGTTAAAGTTCTTAAAGTTTCATTATGGCTGCCAGAAATAGTTTAACAGTGTTCTTGTCCAAAAAATTGATAATGGTACAAGAAAAGCCTCTGGCAGAGAATTACAAAAATCAGGAAAACAAATCAAAGACCATTGTGGAAGTTTTCAACAAGGTAATACAGTCAGTGTTGTAGTACTCAAGTCCAGGACTTGGACTCGTGACTTGTGCATTGGTGACTCAGACATAGAATCGGACTTGAGCATTAACTGCATTTGGACTCAGAAGTTGGAGAGGAACACTGAATTTTTTTGTAATAGGCTATAAAAATTTGGCATAAGATACTGATATTACAACCTGCTCATTCGCACTTTGCTGTATCAACAGTCTCCACTTCCATCAAGCGTACTCCACCCCTCTATAAATGATTTTTATGTATCAAACTGGCGAGCAATATGGTGTTCTGTTAACCAAATATTTTCTGTAATTGACAATATGTTTTTATTAATGATGGAAAAATCTGGCGTTTTGGCAGATTAGAATACAAAGGGCAATCTACACTAACTTAAACTTAAGTTATAAGCTGCTAAAAAGCCCAAATGGTTGCTACTGCATTGATAAATGAGGTGAAAAAAAAGAGGAACTGATGCGGTGGATGAAGGACAACTGAGACCTACTCAATGAACATCACTATGTGGGAGATGACAGCCTGTTGAAGAGCCGCAGACTGGAAGCAACGGAATGCATCTGTGACCACAACACATCACAGAGGGATGCAGCTGTGCCTCTGGTGCAGAAGGGGTGCATGTAGTGGATTCATAGTGGTGAAGTGAACGTGTCAGGCTGGGGAAATTGAATATTCAGAGGAACTTCCAATTACCTCCAGAGAGAAATGTTTCACAACTTCAAAACTTTGGCTAAAGTGGAGCTGGCAAGTCCAGTCTCCAGTGCGGCAGCAGAGCACGGATTTAGCTTTCAGATCAAAATTATAAAGGCCATGAGAAACCTAGTGACAGTCGCCTCTGCAGCAGGCTACAGCAGGTCAGCTGAGTGCAATTCAGTGAGCCCACCTTCTTGTAAATGGGTAGTTCATATTTTAATTGTAATTGTCTAATTCTGTAAAATTGCAGTGTTCATTGTTGGTTGTTTATGCACACTGGCCACAGTAATTTTAATGGCCTTTGCTGTCACTGCATGTTGATATGAAAAGTGGCTGCACATGTTTGTTCCGTATAATAATTATTCTAAAAAATATAATGAAAATGAATGAAAAATGCTATTAAATATGTCTTATCATTAAATAAAGAAAACTATATTGAGGGGTAATAATAAATTATTAATTTTTATGACCCTGTCCATCAAAATGACAGACACTGAGAAAGTCTAGCATGACCTCTGAAATACACAGTTAGAAAGTTTGGAATATAAAATGGTGAGAGCTGTGTCAGTTCTGTTTAATGTAGACCTTGATGACTCTGACTCAGCTAACAGGGACTCAGCTCAGACTTGACTCGGATTATTCCTTGGTGACTCGGACTCGACTCAGACTCTAAGACCAGGGACTTGAGTCTTGACTCAGACTCGAACATTGGGGACTAACCTACACCTACTATGTTACAGTAGTAGCTGTCTCTTTGCATTGAATCCTGCTCTTACACAATATGAGGCTTTTGAGATGAAATGTCAGAGGTAGCCCTCAGGAATGGCTAACTGTTACTTTTCTGGGAACGATGAAACAAATACAAATGCTCACACTGTGCCCAGCCAACAAAGCATTTGTACTGTTACTGGCAAGGCAAGGTTTTTGTTGCCTTAGATGAATAACAGTCTATTTTGACTTTGAGAGTCAGTACCTATAACTCTCCTTGGCTGTTCCCATGGACGAGGCATCAGCAGAAGCAATCAGCGAAAGCCCTCATATTCAGAATGCTTTATACTCAAATCCGCTTCTACTGCCTATATGAAAGGTCTTAAGTTAAACCAGTGAACATTCCTAATAGTTATATCTAATATTCAGTGCTAAAATTTTGGAAGCAACACTTCTTATGCTGGAAAGACCTAACACTGAGAATTTAAACATTCAAACCCACCAGTATAAGCCATCAGATATGTGATATCGATTCTCATACATTTCTGTCATCAGTCTTTTGAATGTGTGTCATGTCATGTCTGTGCACTTGTAAGGCAGCTGGAGCCGAGCTAAGACAGCATCACAGAGCTGACCCACATGCAGACTGCCTAGGGTTCATTTTACACTCTGCACTTGATAATTGAGAGCAGTGATGTTATCTCCACACAAATACTGCCTCTAGTTGATCCTCCACTGATCATTCACTGACTGTGTTGACATAGGTGGTGTAACATGCCAACTGTTCACTCTGTGCTTTAGGTATTAACTCTCTTAGAACAACCCCTGTCTGTTAACACAGAGATTTGTGCTTGTCACTGTATTTAGAGTTTTATTTGTTTATTTTTTGATAATATTAAAACTTTGCTAAATGTAAATATGGTCTGACTAAAAACATGGTAAATGGACTTATACTTGCATAGTGCTTTTCTGTACACTGTCACACACTATTTGCACATTTACCCATTGGCACTCTCGAGCACACACACACACACACACACACACACACACACACACACTTACACATCCGTGGTACAGCCTCCAGGAGCAATATGTGGCTCAGTGCTTTGCTCAGAGACACTTTGACATGTGGCCTGGAGAAGCTGGAAATCGAACCGCCAAGCAGGAGACAATCCGCTCTACTTCCTGAGCCATAGCCGCATGTAGTTATATCTGTAGAAAGACTGTAATAGCTGGTTTGTTTTATTGTTTTATAACATTTAAGAATTGTTTAGATATTGTTTAATAATGGCAGTACAGGCCTAGTGAATAAACACTGGTGAATATAATTAAAAATAACAACTTCAGTCTAAAGTAACACCCAGTACTCTTGCTTACAACCTCATAATACAAGTAAACACCAGGAGTGAGTTAAGAGTCTCAGCTACGTGAGGTTGACATCCACCAATGAGCTGTCATGACAGTTGAGTTGGGATGGCAAATTTTATGTGTTTTGTAATTTATTTGAGTACTGTGTTTTGCAGTGTAAATCTCAAATTATGCCACCAGAGGGACGATCCACCTAAGTGAGCACTAGCTGTAATAGTGTTGTTAGGCATCTGTTTTTCAAATACAGGACAGACTGCTGCACATACAATTTTTTCCTTTCTAAAACGGGTTAGTAATGTTTAATCTCACCACATCTTATTTCTAAGAACTTGTAAAGCCTTACTTACATTTTTTTTTGTTTAAGTTTGCTACAGAAAAGACCCATTGACTTAGAACCATAATGCTAGAGTTTGTAAATAAATGATTAAACAAAAAGTCAGGTCTTTCCATTCTGCACTTTTAGTGAACATTAAGGCTCCTGGATATTTGTACCCTTACGGTATATATTTAGTTGACGTTCATGAGAGACAGGAATATTGGTTATACTGTACGTCTAAATCCTACCATCGATCTGGTTCACAGCTCAGTCAGATAGTGGCGTAAAACTGCACTGTGCATTGTTTTTCATATTTCGTAAGATACTGTAAATGTCATATGTATGTCAAATATAAAAGATGGGCAGCAGGCTGTGTGTATGCTAATTAGGTAGCGCAGTGTGATTGTGGTGCTTGTTTTGACCTGAAATAGCGATAACAATAACACCTGCCCAAACCACCTCTTATCTCATTTGTAAATGTATTTGCAAAATTTCTGACAAGTGCATAGGCTGGGAAACATGAGATCGGGTACCAAAATGTGTTTTAATGGCCACTCCAACTTAAAACTAACCCTTAAATTTAGAGCAGATCTGCCAAAATTCACTCTGCATAATTTATTGCATATCACAAATAAGATAAACTAGTTTTCAGAATCTGGCTATAGATATGAATATGGTCAAACAGTGTTGACGCACATCAGGACACACTATCTGTTGCCTATTTACAGGCTGCAATCAAAGAATGAAAACACAGCGTGTGTGTTTGTGTTTGTGGATTAATGTTACTCAGCACTACCATCATTCATTAAATGTAGTTCTTAAAAACTCATCGGGACGTGTGATGAGGTTTAGTTGCGGCGTAAACATCCCACACAGGATTATAGTTTTTCTTAGTCACTTTCATACATTTCTCAGTTCAGAAATGAAATCTCTTAAACTGCTTGTTCAAGCTCTACACCATCCAGTACTTGTGCACATCAAATCAAATCAAAATTGATTTATATAACACTTTAAAGACAACAACTTGTTGACCAAAGTACTTCACACAAGTCACAACAAGATAAAATAAAAAGCAAGAGACAAAGGCAATAAAACACTGGAAGAGGAGACATGTCAGCTCCGCTATGGTCCAAAAGGCCATGAAAAAGAAATAAGTTTTAAGCAGTGACATAAAAACTGGCAGGTCTATTGCAGATCTAATACTAATAGGCAAACTGTAATCTGACCTAAGGGATCTACCTGACTTATGCCACTGCAGGTGTTCACTGAGGTAAGAAGGGGCCAATCCATTAAGCGTCTTAAAAACAAATAACATTAACTTAAAATTGATTCTAAAATGGATCGGGAGCCAGTGGAGAGAAGCCAGAGGTTACGTAGTCATGCTACAGAGTACTTGTTAGCAGATGAGCAATCTCTCATTGTTTTTAACAAATTCATTTGCATTAATGTGCCGTTTCCTACATTATCAGTTGCTTATGTCGTATTGATCAAAATGTATTATATGGTGCTCTGCTGAATAGTCTTATCTCCCAAAACAAATAGTAATTGGCTCATTGCAGATGTCGTTACATGCAAAATGGGTGAACTAGTTGTCTTTACTGTCCGTCAAGCTTATTTTTATACAGTTCTATTTAATTTTTTTCATCAAATGTATCTGAATAGTTGAATTGCTCTCGAGTAAATTATGACTTACACTCATGAAGGGGAATGTGTGAAACATTTGATCAACCAATGATCAACCAGTTCTCAACTGTAAAATAGCTCTGAGGTGCATCTCTTTAAACCTTCATTTGGCAAGTATATATAGACAGAGCACAATGAAAAATAAAATAAACTAACTTAAATATACAAAACTGATTATTGATGACGATTCAAAAATAGCCCTCCGCAAAACTTTCTGACAATGAAAAAACAAGGAAGTGAACAGCATCATCTGTCGGGTAGAAGAAGAGGAGTAGGCCTGTGTGGTGGAAGGTTAGGGAGGCAGATGAAACAAATGTATGCCATAAAGAAAAAGTGAAGCCCTGTGTATTTTCAGTCATCATCAAAACCTGAGCTATAGTTTACATGCAAAAATACTTGGAGAGTAAACTTTAGCTGCCATGTTTGTAAAGATAACACAAGTACTTGTCATTCTGATGACGCTGACATTGACATAGGTATTTACTTTTGAGAGGTAAAGTAAGGATTTTGAGCAAGTGACATGCTTTGGCAGGTAAGCCATTGTGTGCTGACTTTGCATAAGAAGGTAAAGATGGAAATCTGAAGTATAAAGTGAATTCCTGACAGAGAAAAGTTTTGGCCCTGTTTCTAAAAGACACTCGTCTCTGTGTTACTGGCTATGGTTTGATTGGATTCATCCTATTTTTTGCTTATTGCCCTCCCTCATATTGTCCACACCTTGATTCAATGTCCTGTTTTCAGCATTATGTGGCATCAATTGCAAGTATGAAATTTGCATCACATCTGAATAATGATGACAGCATTCCCCACATATTGCAGCAGACTGCACTCTCGCCTCTTCTCTTTTCTCCTTCTGTTAAGCCTTTCTGGTTTCATTAACTGCTGCCTGCTGTTTTCTCGATCTCACTTTTTGTGCCCCTCCTATTAGACTTGTGAAATGCGTAATGGATCTGGACCAGCATTCTGTCTCAGCCTGACATTAAACTATGTCTTGTCCAGCATGCACCTCTTCAAATGCAAGAGGAGGAGCAGATCCTGGAGGGTGCTGGCAGAATTTGACACACAGTCACTCTCACAGAACTGAGAGTGGTTTGAACATTTCAGTGAGCATATGTGCATGTTTCTCCTGCTGGAATATGCATGAGTGTGTGTGCTTGGGTGACCTCTGTAGCCTGATGGTATCAGCTTGTAATTACAGTGATATTGCTCATATATAAACATGTTACCAGAGTGATCTAGAAAGAAATGGACACCATGCTTACTGCCTTACAAGAAAATAAACATAACCCTGATCATTATCTGCTTTCATTAGATGTAGTACTGTTGTCCAAATAGTGTGATTAGCCTAATCAGTACATTCTAAAGTTTAGAGACTGTGATATTGTTTAAATGTAGGGATAAGAGAGCATAGTTGTTTAGACAGTTTCTTTTACATACAGTAAGATGGTCAAATCCTGGCTTCTTTTGCATAGCTGGTCAATCAAGGCATGACGTAGGTGTGGGTTTGGAAAGGATATGGAAATAGAGGGGGTTTATGAAGCTACTGGACAGTCCAACAAGCAGGTCTGACAGATTATATTGGTCTCTTAACCAAGAAGAAATTTTAATCCAGACCTTTCCCAGGTCAGTTTTGTCTCTGCACTTTAACCAAGTCTTAACCTCAGTGGTGTGAGAACAGAAAACTGTATTTTTCTATTTGATTTGTAGCAGTTTTGAAAGGCACAGGCAAAGGATTATGTCCTGCTATTAGGAGCAAAAGATTTTTATTTGTCAATCTGGACAGATAAAAGTTGATGCGGCATTTGGCTGTTGTACATGGGGTATTTTGTTATTTGTTTACATGAGTTACATGACTTGACTTGAGCCAGACTTAAGTCACAAATTTAGAGGACTTTAGACTTGCTTGACTAACAATAGTAAAAGACTCAACTTGACTTTGACGTGGTATTCATGACTTGAGACATGACTTAGACTTGAGACAGATGACTCAAAATTACTTATATTTATTAAGTATTTGCATTTTTATAGATATTGAGAAGTTATATTTTGTTTTTGAAACACAATCTGTGATTTCTTATCAGAATGCAGCAGAACAGCCGAGGGTAAAGCAGGTGTAAGGATACAGGTATCTTTAGGAGGCGCCTAGACCAAAAAATCTGCGTTCAAGGATTATGTTGTTGGTGATGGTACTAAGAAGAGAACAGTGGTATGCAAAGTCTGCAGTGCAGTATATTATCCCTCCAATGTATTCTGGGTGTGCAGAAAACCACCAATGGAGGACACCCAGGAGGCATCCTAATCAGATGCCCAAACCACCTCAAATGGTTCTTTTTGACACTGAGGAGCTACTTCAAGCTCCATCTAGATTTCCAAACTCCACACCCTGTCTTTGAGGCTGAGTCCAGTGACCCTATGGAGGAAACTCATTTTGCCTGCTTGTATTTGTGGTTGGAACATAGATTGACTGGTAAATTGAAAGCCTTGCCTTCTGACTCAGCTTGCTCTTCACCTGTCCAGTACAACTGCTGACGATGGACCAATCTACCTGCAATCTCTCGTTCCATTTTACACTCACTCTGAACACTGAACAAGACCCCAAGAAACATAAACTCCTTTGCTTGGGGCAGCAACTTATTCCCAACTTGAAGGGACTCTCTTCTGCTCTCTCCATGGGCTTCTTTAAGACAAACTGTGTCTCGCCTGAACAGCAGATGAAAGTAGAAAATGGCAGTGGGGTGCAGTGACAAAAAGCAGCAGTCCAGACAGACAGTTTAGAAGCTTTCTGCCAGCTACAGCATGGGAGCCAGAGGGGGTTAGCTCAGCCAAAAGAGACCTGAGATCTCCCAGTAGCAACAGAAATTTGTGTTTGGGTGGTCCCAAATAATCGATAATCATAACTAATTTTGCTAGATCAACTCTAATGATGAAACAAACATCATACAAGTTAAAACTAGAAACATTAAAAGCTTGACATCCTCCCTTTCTCTCGTCTTTACCTGACTTCTCCTCCCAGGGTGCAAGAGTCACAGTTTTAAAAGTTCACTTGCAGGATTAAAGTCTTTGCAGGAGACTACCCGCAGTTATCACAGTAAATCTGTGACTGGTCTCCTTTACTTTGAATGGAGGCAACATTCAGGCCCTGAAGAAGCATCTAATACAATATCACACATGATCCTCAGGTCAGCAGTGCACAGAACTGTTGGACAGTAGGCTCTCTGTAGACAGTACAGCAGTCTGATTGGCTTTACCTACTGTTAATAATGCCTGTAATTAATACATAAATATTGTGATTATGGTTATACTATTTAATAACAGCAAAACAAGTTGTAAATCTAATAAATAAAATGTTGACAACCCCACCCCCACCCCAACATGTACTTTAGGGGAGTTACACACACACTTTGAGCACTGCATAGTAGTGATCTAGTCCCCTGACACGTCCGGCTGGTTCCTCACTCTCCGGAGTCTCATCAAATGTATTCACTCAGATTTTGGCACCAATTTTGAGTTAAAAATACCTGCATACATTGACAGTATAGCTGTCAAAACACAGTTGCACATGAATTTTCAGTCCTCTGCAAGCTTCCCATTATGGCTAAACATGGGAGAGAATGATTGGTTTCACTAATCCTTGACTCCATGCTCTTCCAGCTCAAAAACACTTACATATGAAGTCCTAGTCAGCTTTATGTCTCAGGTAGTTGCTATTATAAATGCCAGATTTCTTGTTCCTGTGTGTATGGACTCTACTGACTCAGTCCTACCCACTACAGGTCTCCTTATGCAGAAAGTGGAACCTCTTCTGCTCCTGCTGACAGGTTTGTTGCTTCACATCAGTAGCACCAGGCCCAGCACTTCTGTAATACCTTCTGGGACAGACGGAGACAATATTTCCACTTAAAGCTCCTGCCAAATGTAGTATGGCCTCTTTCTGATGGTAAAGTACTCATTGTGGAGATATGAGTGACCAAGCCAGAAGGATCCGAACTATTTATCAGACCTATTACAGTGACTCCTCACTCTGCCAAAGATGTGAAACTGCAAGTAAGGTTTTTATGTCCATAAAGAGTGGTAGTGGAGAAGTGGAGAGTATTCTGCTGGTAATGTTATGCTAATATGTTTATTTAGCTTGTGCCTCCCCTGTGTCTTGTTTTTTTTTTTTAATGAAATTATAATAAAAGCAGCGGTGCCACCTACTAGCCCTAGGTTTTACAGAAAGCAACTCTTAGATTTTGTATAAAACTTCAACCAGGAAGTGAAGTGTTGTACCACTGAGAGTAACTTCTTTCATCATTGCAATTCATCTGTGTAAATCAGCAACACCTGCATACATCACATGCATTTAGGTGCATTGTCGATATGTAATACAGAGGCCTTTCACTGCCAGATGGTGGTCAGAAAAACTACTATGTTAGTAAGCTTTAGTAAAAATCTTTTTTAGGCCAATTTTACAAATGGTTTAATGTGACCTTGCTTAATTACACTTCTTCCAGCTGAACTGTTCTTATGAAAGCGTGAATAGTATTCATATATATTATAGTATAGTCTACTGTGTATATAGTATGCATAATAAAATACATGTATATCACTGTTTTGATATAAAGAAAGAATTTATGTAACACTTTCAGTTGTGCATTTGTAGAAACTGAATCGGCATATTTTTGATCATACTGGCTTGTTTCTATTTTAGTTTCATCCCTCCATCTTGCCAATAAACCTGTTGGCTACATTAGTAGCTGTCAGTCTTGATGAGAATGTATTTAGTTGCCAGTCAAGATGTACACAGCGTGTGTATTGAGGGCAACACAGAAACACGCTACAATTATAAACATTGTTATTATTATATACACATTATAATAATAGATTTTTGATTTAGTAATATAGGGGTACATAGAGAATGTTTCAGTAACTGCTCAGTCATTTCTTTCTCAACAAGCACACATTTATTTCTACTGTCTAGGAGCCCCTATAAAATGACAGGTTCTATCCAGCTGTTGTTGAAATAGTAGCAAGAGGTTAGCATAACTTCTGAATAGTCCCTGAGTCTCATCACAAAACTTTTGGGACTGATTTTTTTACTGGTGTAATGTCTGTGCTGAAATCAGAAGTGTCCAGTGCACAAATTATAACGAATGACAGGCACCCATCCATCCATTTTCTAAACCGCTTAGTCCCAAACGGGGTCACGAGGGGCTGGAGCCAATCCCAGCCAGCTGTGGGCGAGAGGAGGGGTACACCCTGGATAGGTTGCCAGTCCATCGCAGGGCTAACACACAGACGAACAACCACTCACACACACAGTCACTCCTACGCATATTTACTATTAATTCATTTATGCACAAAGAGTATGATGCTATAGAGTACATTACAGGCTCACTGCCTATCCTCTGCTGACAAGCCAACTGATGTACTGCAAGCATGTGTTTAACATTTGCTGTCAATGCTATACTGACGACGATGAAAATTATAGGGCCGTTGTTCAGTGACTGTGTCACAAATAAACATAAAATCATTTTGGTCAATGGACTATGGCCTGTACAGCTGACATGACTGCTATTGGGCTTATTTAGGTTATGCAAAGCAAAAAATGTGAGGCTATATTATATGGCTGTTACATGTGAAAATGAGCATCTCACCCTGAAGACACTGACCCACCACTGTTGACTCTGTTCTGCTTTGCACTGGCCAGCTGAGCTATGATGCTCACAGGGATTAGAGTGTTGCCAGCAATGGAGTTGCAGTGCTCTCCCACTTTAATTTCTTGTTGCCTACTAGCCATTATAAATGCTAATAACAATTTACTTGCAATTAGCTTAAATCATCAAATAAAATTGACCTGCTGATGTATCAGCTGTTCTGTGAGAGTTACACAATGCTCAGCTACTTCTCTTGACCAGCTCAAAACAGGAATTTCATTAACACTACTACAACCCCGTTAGAGTTCTTCCAGCTGGACACCTCATGTAGAGGGGCTGAGTGGGAGTGTGTCTCTGTTTTTAGGTGATATACTGATGTACTTTCTTACCCTTTTCTGGAATGTACAGTTTTAATTAAGCAGCTCACTGGGACCTCAATTTGTCCCTTTGTCTCCAGCAGCCCCGGGCTTAAAAGAAAAGAAAAGGGACATGAGGCTGTTGGCATCAGAGTGATGACCTGAACCCACAGTGGCAGTCATACATCTGCTGCCAAGTGCTGTGCTGCCAGCTGCAGTGGTAATAACAGCAAACCACACAAGGCTGTCTGACAGTGTGGGCTGCTCTACAAAACCAAAAGCAGATCTCCAGGCCAGACAGCTTCAAACCTGCAATGGGTTATATCACTCGAAATGTGCTTGAAAATCTCCAGAAAACCTGTCATTAGACTTTAATGCCTGACAGAGCTGCCACGTGGTAATCTGTATTTTAATAATCATGACAAGAAAGCCTGACGAGGTAACGTCTATGACTAATTAAAAGTATCAAATAATACAGTTATTCACTTTACTTGCTCATGGTGTGAACAAACAGAAAAGAAGGCACAACAGACAATTCTCTACAGTCTTGTGTGATGTTAATATTTTGGTTCCAAATCCACTCTTTGCAGGTCTAATGGACCCACAATTTGGCTTTTAGAACAACTCAAATACAAATATTTTTTATGAAACTTTGAACAGACATTTTGAAGTAATGATCATATCAAATGTGTTCATCATTACTGATTTTTTTCTTGAAAGGACAGAACCCAGAAAGACATACTGGATAGTATATACTGGAATATACACACTGTATCTGTAAACCTGTGACTACACCTCAGACATAAAACTGCGCACCTCTCCATGCCATATGATGGACAGACTTTGTGTGCGTTTAGCAAATATATTTTCTGCACTTAACACATCTGTATTGTGTCTTCATGTCCTGGGTCACACAGCTAAAATGTTCCTTTCTCATTTTTCAGCCTTGGTATTTGTCTCCTTCCAGGCTGTGGACAGACTGGCTCTCAGGGTTCCTTTCATCCTCTTCATCACATTCACTGTCAGATTCTGAATTGGCAAAAAGATGATCCCCATCTTCAGAATGTTCCTAATCTTCCAAAGTGGACACTTCCTTCGATCTAGCTCATCTATCATCCAAAATCAGTTCAGAACTTTTGAAGCCACACAGGCAACCCTATTTAACTGTAGTGTTCCTTACCCAGATTACAGTGAGAAACATTATTGTTCATCTTCCTGCAAGACAAAGAGTAAATACTCTGGGAATGAGAGATTAATAAATAACATTTTTATAACCTGTTGTGTGTCAGTGATTACCGTGTGTGTGTGCAGTGTTGGGAAGATTACTTTTGAAATGTAATAGGTTACAGACAACTAGTTACTCCATTAAACATGTAATAAGTAATGTAACTATTTTAATTAGTTCTTCAAAATTGTTGTTATAACTTCTTACTTTTAGTTGCTTTTTGATTGCTTTCCAAAAAAGCTTTAAAACTGAAAAGTCCTAACATAAATTTAAACCTCACAACAGTACATGACACTTATTACTGTCAAACAGGCACCTCCTTGAACTGTCACCTTATTGTGGTGGAGGGGTTTGAGTACCCGAGTGATCCTAGGAGCTATGTTGTTGGGGGCTATATGCCCTTGGTAGGGTCTCCCAAAGCAAACAGGTCCTAGGTGACAAGTCAGACTGAGAGCGGTCCAGGCTTAGCCCGAACGAACGATGTGGGGACGTCCTCCCGTGGGCCCAAGCCGGGGCCCCACCCTGGAGCCAGGCCTGGGGTTGGGGCTCGAATGCGAGCGCCTGGTGGCCGGGCCTCCCCTCATGGGGCCCGGTTGGGATTAGCCCAAACGAGCGAAGTGGGGAGGTCCTCCCATGGGCCCACCATCTGCAGGAGGATCCATAAGGGGCCAGTGCACAGTGGATCAGGCAGCAGTCGAAGGCACGACCTGATCTCTGGACACAGACTAGCCCTGGGGACATGGAATGTCACCTCACTGCTGGGGAAGGAGCCCGAGCTTGTGCAGGAGGTTGAGCGGTACCGGCTAGATATAGTCGGGCTCATCTCCACGCACAGCTTGGGCTCTGGAACCATACTCCTTGGGAGAGGCTGGACTCTCCACTACTCGAGTTGCCCGCGATGAGAGGCGGCGGGCTGGGGTGGGCTTGCTTATAGACCCCCAGCTTAGCCGCCGGTAGTTTCCCTGCGCCTTCGGGTCGGGGATAGGTCTCTCACTGCCGTCACCTGTGGTCATGAGCTTTGGGTCATGACCAAAAGGGCAAGATCCCGGATACAGGCGGCCGAAATGAGCTTCCTCCGCAGGGTGGCCGGACGCACCCTTAGAGATAGGGTGAGGGGGTGAGGAGCTCACTCACCCCTGAGGAGCTCAGAGTAGAACCGCTGTGCCTCCACATTGAGAGGAGCCAGCTAAGGTGGCTCGGGCATCTGTTTCAGATGCCTCCTGGGTGCCTTCCTAGGGAGGTGTTCCGGGCATGTGCCACTGGGAGGAAGCACCGGGGAAGACCCAGGACACGCTGGAGGGACTATGTCTCTCGGCTGGCCTGGATATGCCTTGGCATTCCCCTGGAGGAGCTGGAGGAAGTGTCTGGAGAAAGGGAAGTCTGGGCATCTTTGCTTAGACTGCTGCCCCCGTGACCCGGTCCCGGATAAGCGGAGGAAAATGGATGGATGGATGGGATGGCAAACATTTATTAAAGGTTTCTCAACATAGCCCAAGTTACATAATATACAAAAACTTACACAAAAACTTGGACACTTGGGACTCAAAACCTCTCTCTGCAACTGGGTGCTGGACTTTCTAACAGGGAGACCACAAAATGTGTGGGTCAGCAGCAACATCTCCAAGACCATCACGCTGAACACAGGGGGTCTGTAGGGGTGTGTGCTCAGCCCATTGCTCTTCACACTGCTGACCCATGACTGTGTGCCAACCTACAGCACCAACCAGATTGTCAAGTTTGCAGATGACACGACTGTAGTTGGCCTCATTACCAACAATGATCAAGCCAACTACAGGTGTGAGGTGTGCCAACTGGAACAGTGGTGTAATAACAACAACCTCTTCCTCAATGTGGGGAAGACTAAAGAGATCGTTGTGGACTTTTAGTTTAGTTTTCTTCTAATTACTTTAATTCACTTTTCATATTCTATTTATTCTACTTTTAGTAGAATTATTTTAGTTCTTAAATGGTATGGGCATTCAACATTGGGTGAGAAAGAAATGGTATTTCAATTTTTCTGTATGTCCTACACATATAGTGAACTGACAATAAAAAAATCTGTGACCTTGATCTTGATCTGTTGAAACATGTAGCCTACAGAACAGACACCAAGCAAACCCCTTTTCTGAATTCAGAAGAAAAATACTTCTAAATTTCCAGCACTGAAAAGCATTCTTGTATGACAACATGACCACCCGCCTTGGCACTGCTGCCTGGTCACAGCCAAATTGCTTAGAGCAATGTGCGTTGATTTGCTTGGCAGATGAGAAGCAGTGCAAAGTCTGTATCAGAATCAGCTTTATTGGCCAGGTGTGTTGGACACACTAGGAATTTGGCTCGGGTACATTGGCTTTCAATGTGTATGTACAATGTTCTTTTGTAAAACAACAAGCAGACAAGTAAGCAAGATAAGGCTAAGAGAAGAAAAAAGAAAGAAAAAGAATGTGCAAACAAGAAAAAGGAATGTCAAACAAATCAAACAATCAAACCAAGTAAAAGCAATGTCTAAAGTTTAATGCATTCTGCCAAATGAATGGAGCCTTTCTAGACATAGAGAGCTTCTTATTAGCCATCCTAACCATGATCATTTGTTCCAATGGCTTTGCTGACACAGGTTGTCCAGAAATATGCCAAAAGAAAGCAAGGGCTGGAGGTGTTATGGTGGTGATGAATTACTAAATCAGAGTGTAAAGAACCTGTTAATGCCTTATTTATGAAATTACATAGGCTACATCAATAATTTGTGACCTGTCTGGTTACAGCAAAAAATGTTCAGTAAACTAGGTCAATCTATGGAACAATCTTGTTCCATAGAAAAGCAATATAATAATAAGAAGCTTTCTTTTATTTTAACATGTACAATGAAATTTTGTTTGGAGCCGAGAGCCCCGGGCCACTTTGTGCATACGCGGCACCATCACGAGCAACTTGGGGGATTCAGTGTCTTGCCCAAGGGCACTTCAACACGTGGACTGCAGGCAGCAGTGACACCACATATCATGTGGTTTCACAGACAGGGCAGGAGGGGCAGGGAGGAGTGGAGCATGCAGAGGAGGGATTGTTTGTTTTGATTTTCACTCACTCTCTAATGGTCAAGAGATTGAGAATGACAGTTAGCTAGAGGGGCTTTATTGACATATTTTTGGAGGCGTAGGGTTTGGCCCATGGAACTATCTATAGCTTCAAAAGTTACTGAGCTAGATGCTGAAGAAAACTGCTATTAGTGACATATTGTTTTTTTTAATAACTTTCAAACTAATAACAATATCAGTGTGATTCTAAATGCTAGGGCAGGTTTTAATGGTCAAGGATTCACAGTATGAGATGCTCAAAGTTCAAGTTCAAAGTGTTTATTTTGTCATATGCACAGTTAGGAAACGTGCTTCTCTGTACAATGAAATTCTTACTTTGCCGTCCACATGAATGCCACAAAATACAAATGAATATAAAGTAGATAAATAAGTAACACAAAATCTAAGGCACTTTAAGCAGCAAATGCAGAGATATAATAAAAATATATAAGAATATAACAAGAGAATGTATGCTGCATGGGAGCAGCAGTCAACAGTCAATGTGCAATTATGCATGTGCAAACTGAGAATGTAAACAGTACATGACGTATTTCCTGGTAATAAACTCCTCAGCTGTTTAGGAGTCTGATGGCAGAGGGAAAGAAAGAGTTTCTCAGTCTAGAGGTCCTACATTTCACACTTCTGAACCTCCGGCCAGAAGGTAGGGAGGTGAACAGTCCGTGCTGGGGGTGGGTGGGATCTTTGACGATGGAGGCAACTTTCCTACGGACCCTGCGGTGGTAAATGCTCTGCAGAGAGGGCAGTGGAGTCCTGGTGATCTTCTCCACGGTCTTTACCACTCTCTACGCCCACTGCTACTGTTGACCTCTGTCCTTTGGAGGTAACTGACTGGGGTCATCTGCAAAGGGAACAGCTGGAGGAGACAAA
>NW_018127972.1:3609378-3632964 GCF_001952655.1 Monopterus albus | reverse complement strand
GTCCTGGTACCATGCCCCCAGACCGCCCCCCTCCCTCCTGTAGGCTGCTTCGTCCCCGCCAGTGATGCGACCTATCACTGCAGTCTCATCCACCAGCTTCAGGATGATGTTGTCTTTGTGAGAGGCGACAGTCGTGGGTGAACAGGGTGTAGAGGATGGGACTGAGGACACATCTTTTCTTTTATGAGTTATGGTATTATGGGGAAACAGAGCTGCCTTGACCGAGGTTTGTGTTGTCTAGTTTGTACTGTTTTGGAGTTTAATATTCAGAATATCAGCACAAAGCATCAATGACCTTCATAATTCTATCTAAGTCAGTTGATTCTAACTTAAACAATGGCTGTATGAAATTTATCTGACTGACCTTGGTCATATCTTTAGAGTTGCCTGTAGGTTTGATACCAGATTAGATGGTGATATTGATCCATATTTATGAAATTGAGGCCCATGCACCTGGCTTGGCTCAATGTGACGTCAGTGAAGTGCAGCTGCTCATGTGTCTTTTTCTTCCCTGCTGTTTGATATTCCTAACCATGCCTGTTGCAGGGAGCCGCTAACAAAGAGATCTACATACCGAGGTGCTGCAAGGTGGAGCACCGCTGCATGCTGCCTACACCATAATTACCCTCTAGCTCTGTACACCTTTGGAATAACAAATTGTTAATCAGTTGTGTGCTTGCATTGGGCCAGAAAGAATCAAATGTCAACAAACACAATCATGACCAGGAAGATGGAAAGATTCACACAAAATGTTCAGTCGGATCCCAAAGAGGCCATTGCAGTGCTGTCTCACTGAATTAGAGAGGAAATGTTCTCTTTGGCTCAGCCATACCCCAGGGAACAAGCTGAATACAGACCTCCAGCAACTTCATTTCCCAGCACAAGAAGCTCTAGAAATTGTGATTAAATTAATTCTTGTGGTTTGGTATTATTTCACTGTGACACAGGCCTAGTTAAAATGTAGAGTGGCTGGAGAAAGTACAACATAGCATAGCATTTTATGTATGTATGTATGTAAATGCTTATAAAACCACAAACCACTGTTTTTACATTGAATTTCTGGTGTTTGTATGAGATTTAAAAACGTAAAAGCTCCCCCTGTGAGAATCCCATTGCTTCTTTCAATTTGAGGAACAACTGTTGACAAATCTGTCAGTTTACTCACACTTTATTTGCATTCATTAATACATTAGTGATTTTTTTTTCTAAATCAAATCAAGAATGTCAAAATTGTTTATCGTGTGCAAGATAAACATTTGTCTACAGTTAAAAGGATCAAGGGCAGGAATTTTTTTTATATTAATAGTATTTTCAGTAATCCCCATAAAGAGAATTAATATCAATCTCCAACCTGGATTATCTTATTTGTTTGTGCCATAGACCTTCATTGTTGTGAAACACACCACTGGACTGGGTGATATGTTCCTTCATTATAAACAACAGACCCACATCTTTGTTAAAAACATTGCCCCAAAAGCTCCAACCAACTATAATTTATACAGGTTCTGAAGTAGCAAGACTCAACTGCGTGTGTACAAGATCTCAGTGAAAATGCGAGGAGCTAGTAGACTGTAGAGCTTTCTTCATTTCAGTAAGAGAAGAAATGTAAGACAACATATTTTTTTATTATTCAGTTTAAAAAATGCTTCATCCTTTCATTAGAAGAATAAATTTGTTCTAAAGTCATATAAATCAGAAAATAATGCCCGTTCTCATTCCCAGGGTGTCAAAAACCTACATCAGGTACCTTTAGAGTTTCATAAGGACAGTAAAGGGTACTTTTCACACCCATATAAGACATTGGAAGACATAAAACTTTCCCATAGGAAACAAGTGTTCGATTTGATCAGTGTTTTAACCCAATCCATGATTTTTTACTAAACATAGCTAAAACTGTTTTAGTGCCTAAACCTAACCACATATTATCTGTGCGTAAAGCCAAGCCATTTACTAAGGCTTAGTCAAGTACCTTTTGGTGTCTCATACTGAGGCAGGTGTGTTAACACTGTTCTCTGCTGAAAACACACAGACACCATATGTATCCTTTAGTGTGTGTATGAGATACTGTAGGCACTTCACAAAGCCTCAGTATTTAACACACTGGGATGTATTATACATTAATATAAGATCATAATGAAGCCGTTAGTTTCTGTTAGTTTTGCTATTAATCCCAGTCTGCACCTGTATTCTGTCCCTACAGTTAAGATCCGGCATGCATGTTCTCCATTGGTTTGGTTACATACGTAACTGTACTACACAGTGTTTCGGGGAGGTCACTGTGCACTTCCATCTGTCTCATGTCATTGTAACAGCAGTGGGAAATGGGAGTGTGGTGAGGAAGTACCCCTGAGCACTGCAGGGCAGCTAGGTGTTTGTAACAAGACCCATGAGCTGACCTGACACTGACACTATTTGGCACAAGTCACATTCCCACCAACTCTTACACTCACACTGCAGCGCACCAACAAATATATCAGTGTGTTTACTCCTCCTTGTGTCAGTTTCTTCACCACCCCACAACTAATTTTCTCTCTGGCCAAATGTGATATCAGCTTCCACTTGGATGCTTAAGTGATATTTTTCCATTTTATTATTAAACCATAACAAGCAATATTTGACTGTTATGGGTTAATATTGGCTGTATATACTGTATCTGTGCTGTCCTCTGCATCAATGAATGCACTCTTAGCTCATCAGGCAAATAGCTTTTGAAAGCAACTTCACCAAGTCAGGACCTCTAGCAGCTCATTTGACCTCTTGTTGATTTTCCATCAAGGCCAACAAGAGTAATGGAGAGCTTCTTATTGCTATGAACACTCAGATCACTGGGAGCTAAAGTGATTCTGACCTTAACCTTTCCACTATATGCACGTGCCCCATGTAGAAGTACTGTATATGTACAGAACAGCAGACAGAGGGGATATTAAATCCAACACACAGAGAGAAAGAAGTAAAGTAGAAAAGGCAAGCTGACCAGGAAAGAGGGCAGCTACCCAAAAGGCAATCTGCTATAGCTCAGCCTGTGCTGACATACAGTACTGAGCATAACTTTCTAAAGAAAATGTATTGAAAATTGGCTAATTTTGAGGCAGGTCAGATGTAAAGCCAACACTATGCATATGTAATGCAAACCCACACGCAGCTATCTTATAATTCAATAACAGTCTCTGATTGACCAGAGGGATTTCATCCATGTTGCTGTAATCCCTCATTCTTGTGGTGGTCAGGGTAAAATAGACCAAAGAGCTTTAACGTGGCCAGGCACAAATGAACCTGAGATGATGGCTTCTCTTCTCTTTGTAGAGTGTTGTTTGTATTAATCTCTGTCATGACTATGTTTTCATATGATGTCTGAAAAGCCGGATGCTCCTGCTTTGCTTTGCAGTGTTTTGACATGAACTAAATAGGAAATTTTTTTCACTTGTCCTTGTTTAAAATTCAGTTGTTTTGTGAAGGTGAAGTAAGTTTCAGCTTCTTAGTTTCCGGGTACATTTTGTCATCTTATCTCCTTTTTAACATGATAGTGAGTCAGATTAAACACTTGTCCTGCTAAGTAGGACTGGACAAGACACAGACACTCCTATACTCCTGCAGGTGACAGGTCTTTCACTAGTCAGGGTCACTCCTATAGCTTTTGGGTGTGGCAGATCCCTCATGGGCAGCAGGAAAACAGTAGGAAGGAAGGGGAGAGATATATGAAGGCAGAAAGGAAGAGAAAAGGACAGAGAGAGATTAAGGCAGCAGGGTAGGGCAGATAAGTTTACAAGAAACAAAAGCACTCTGTAGCTGGAGTGTGGAATATTTACAGGCAGGTGACAGGAAAAGGTGTGTGTTAAGGTGTTGTCCTGCTCCTGAACCTTCAATTTTCATCTTCATTTGCTGACAGCTCATCTGTCTTTGCTCTCAGGGACTACGCATTGATGAGTAGATAGTAGGCAGGGGAAGTTTGTTTTTCAGTCTCCTCAGTCGGAGGTGGATGTCGCTCTTACATCCACATCTCCGCTTCACCCAAGTAGTACCTCTCCTTGGATTATTTCTTAGATAGTTTGGTATCAAGTCCGTAGCAGCAGATGAATAATCCTAAGAGTGTGTCTGCATAACAGCAATAATAAATATTTGCTGTACTGGATTCCACATGCCACACAGCGGCATAACTCTTGTTGAGTTCTTGAGAGAAATTATTGTTCAAAAATGCTGCAGTCCAACCATGCACCATAAAACAGGATCAATAGACACTTCAGTGCAGGGTGCGACGTTAGGAACAATCACATCCTCATAAACTACACTTGCAGAACTGCCAAAAAAGGCTATACCAAACATGAACTGCAGCGAGGCAGCCACAGAGCAGTGCCCCCCTATTCCACCTCCCCATCCAGCCCTGTTTCAGATCATATATAGACTTCTTACCTAATTCCTTTGTGTTTTTGAAAATCTTACAGCTTACAAACATATTTAGAACCTGCCATATGTAATTGCCTTGATCCCTAAAATTCCCCATCTTTCTCATTTTGAATTACCTTAATGTTTGACGTTCTATTTTGAAAAGTGTGGTTGGCAACCTTTGTTTCCTTGATCTCTCCTGCCACACCTGAGTCCTTTGCTCCAAGCCACAGACATCTGCAGCAATAAAGAGATTATAAAAGGCAGAGCAGTCGAGCCAAGGCAGCCACATTTTTTAAATCTATTTTGACAACATAGAGGCTGAATAAGGAGCACAGTTTACACAGACAGAGACAAATAGGGGATAAAGAGGAAAGAGCTGAAGCCAAACAAAATCAATTCTCAAATCATTTCACTCAATCTTCTGGATATTATCTAGGGCTTAAATAAGTTTGTCTTGATGTCCATGGCTGTCAAAGACACAATATTTTCAACTATTTTAGACAGTCATCTTCTCTCAACTTTGTGACAGTTTGTGTTTGTCCATTTCATTATTTTAAACATGAAACAAAGCCAGTTTTCCCAGTTTGGTGTGAAAGACTTGACTGGTCTGCACAGACCCTAGACCTCAATCATATCCAGCACTGTTGGAATGAACTGGAACACCAACTAAGAGCGAGGCCTCAGCAAACAAATTCAGGGCCCGTTTTCATAAAACGTCCTAAGCACAAAGAGTTACTCCTAATGACAAAATTCGAAGAAAAATCTGAGAAGTGTGATGTTTTCTATAAATTTTCTCTTAATATTAAGACCAAATCCTACTAAAGATGAGTTATTCGTGAAGCTTGTAGGAATGAGTGTGTGTGGTTGTTTGTCTACATGTCAGCCCATGTGATAAACCGAGTTACTTTTGCACAGAAATACTAGAACATACGTACACCTCATTCTTTGATCTTTAGGTCTAAGATGATAATTCGCCATTGTAACACTGTAGATAAGTCAGAAAACACAGAGAAGCATGCCATGGGCCCTTTAAAAAGTGACACTTGAACACACTGCACAGACTACTGCCAACTAGCATATATATTTGGCGCCTGTGTGAGAGAAATAATTCCCCCTACCAGCAGATGGTGGTATCTGTGTTTGCCTTTCAGAAAGGGAAAGAAGAAGAGCTAGCTAGGGGAAGTATAAGTGTAAACAAAGCAGCTGTCATTCAGCACAGCTGCTGTTTATACAGTATCTGTTTCTAATTGAGAATATGTCTGATAAGAAGCTGCAAATGGCACTGCCTGTTCTCTGCTCTTGGTCTTTTGCTTAAGGAAGAAGAAAGGAGGTTGCAGAGGAGTAAAAACAAGAAGCAAATGCACTAAACATGTAAAAATATAGATATTACAGTGACAAAATGATGGGGCTTCTTGATCCATTCTCTTCTTGTGCACTGTACTGCCCACAAGTACAAAGCAGACATTTTGGAAGTAATGTTTTATTCTGAGGGACTCAGAATATTCATAATTAACACATTAGACTTTGATTCTAGGCATTGAGGACCAGCTGAAGACTGCCACATGCAAACTACCTCCAATGCTACACCAGACACTGCTAGCACAGCTCTGGTGTATGCCAACTACCTCCAATGCATTCACCAGACTCTTCTAGCACACCTCTGACCTTAGACAATAAGTTTCAATTAACTCAAACAAGTCCAAGACCTTGGCTTCCCTCTTATCTGAGCAGTTTCCAGGGTAACGAAACACAGGAATGCAAAGAGAGTGTCCCTTATCTCCACACAAGAATGTGAAAAGTGTTATAAACTGGTGTGAGGCTCACTCTTTTTTGGACAAAGAAATGTCTTTAGGTTTGGAAATGTGAAGCTTTGTTAACCAAAAGTTAATAAGTGAAAGAATTTTGAAAATGTTTGACTCAAGCTGATGAGGGACATAAATAACTAGTCACTGCAAAAACTTCTTCCCTAAAGTTCTTGTAGAAATGATTCCAAACCTGAAGTTACATTAATATGAACCAAAATGTATAAATGAAAGTGATACATGAGTGTCCCGTGAAAACTAATACATGCTTATTATTTCAGATGCTTGACAAATCAACTATCATGATTGTTAATCCTAACACCCTAACTCCCAGTACTGCTCAAAAAGTTACAGAAGAAATTGTGTTCTTTTGATTTCTTTATTCTAATGATTGTGTGCTGATAATTGATTGCTTTTGTTTTTCATTCTCAAAGTTACAAAGTCTTTACAAAGTTAACTGTTCCTTTCTTCCCACAGAATGACACGCATATGTTTCATGTCAAATTATGTGTTGCTTAAAATTGTGTTTATAATGTGTTATTCCACATTATAGTTATGTCAAATGTGTGTTCCAAACATTCTGCCATGGTGGAAGAATTGGGTGTCAACCTTTCTCCATTGCACATTCATTGAACCAATCAGAAATCATTGTCATAGCCACAAGAATCTCAACCAGTCAGAAGAGTGGGCCTGGTAACCTTCCAATGGAGCTCGGGGAGCAGGTCGGAAAACAGCTTTTAGAAGTTGTTTTGGTATAATCTAGGCTGTGACTGGATTGGAATCGCGAGTAGCAGTGGGGGAATGTCTGAGGATGATGATATGGATGTTGATTAGACAAGAATAGTGAACAGTTGGATGCGAAAGAAGGATAAGGTTAATTCATTGCCGTTTTCAGGCAGGTTTTCAAGAGAACACTTGATGAAGATGAGGAAAGATGTGATGTATGGAAAAAAAATAATTCAAGGTTATTCTTAAATTTAAACCAGGAAGTGAAATTGTACCTATGAGCCCATTTGCCTTAACGAGTGTACTGGAGAAAGCAATTGGAGATACTGAAATGGCAAAAGTGTTGTGAGATGGGAACCTGTTGGTGAAGTGTAAAACTGCTGAGCAAATAAACAAGGCCATGAAATTGCAAACGCTGTGTAAGAAAGACATAGCAGAGAGGAAAGAGATCAGTATGAAAGGTAAAGGGATGGGAGTGATAAGTATTCCTGTCGGAGAAAACCTGGAAGAATTGGCGAAGGCACTTAAAGTAGGGATGGTAGCAGGAATTAGACAGTTACAGGTGTACAAGAAGGTAGAAAGCATTGACAGTGAATCGGTTTTGTTGGAATTTAAAGATGAGATCTTGCCAGTTAAGTTAATGGTGGGATACCTGAGTTTTAATGTACGGGAGTATGTTCCTCCACCTCTTCAATGTTATAAATGTCAAAGGTTTGGCCACAAAGCTGTTGTATGTAAGAGAAAGCAGAGGTGTGGACGGTGTGGAGAGGAACATGTGTTTGGACACTGTGGCAGCAATGCTATTATAAGATGTAACTGTGGAGAAAATCATACAGCAGCATATGGGGGGTGCAGTGTTAGGAAACAGGCTATGGAGATTCAGCAGTTACGAAATAAACACAAAGTCACTTATGCAGAGGTAGTAAAGATGTACAAGAGAGATGATTGTGTGTACCAAGATGGAGGAGCTAGGACGGACGGGAACCTGGCACATAACTGTCAAATAGGAATATCAATGGGCAAACTAGTCTTGTTTCTAGCATATGTGATAAATTGCTCTGAACAAGACAAAACCAAAACAGAGAAAATTAAAGTCATAGTGAAAGCAGCAATGAAATTCTTGGACATGAAAGAGTTACCTTGGAAATCTGGCAAGACAACTCCAGGGAAGGACCAAATTAGTTATTATATGATGAAAAACCTTACTGATAGGAGTAAGTATTTCTGAATTGATATAATAAAGTATGGGATGAGGGAGTTCTGCCTAAGCAATGGAAGGAACCCATAATTGTACCTATTTGTATGCTGGGGAAAGATCCCAATTTGGCAGAGAGTTATAGGCCGATAGCTTTAACATCACATGTAGGGAGAGTTATGGAAGGTTAATGCATTATTGGGAAACTAAAGGAATCTTACAATATCAAAGTGGCTTCAGATGCTCCAATTAATCTTAGATTGTATGGAGAGAAACTGGACAGAGTAGATTGTCTCAAATATTTGGGGATGTGGTTTGACAAGAAACTTACTTGGGCAATACATACAGGGAAAATAGTTGAAAACTGCAAGAAAGCAATAAACATTATTAGATGTTTGAGGGGTAGCGAGTGGAGAGTCAGTAGATCTGCTTTAAAAATGATTTATATTGGTTTAATCAGGTCAGGTTTAGATTATGGTAGTATAGTTTATGGATCAGTGTGTAAGACCTTATTGAACAAATTGGACACCATACAGTATCAAGTATTAAGACAGTGCTGTGGGGCCATGAAGACAATGCCAGTTTTGGCCCTACAGCGGAAATGGGTGAATTACCTTTGGCCTTACACAGAGAACACAATTGACACTAACTTATTGGGCAAACTTAAAAGTGCATAAAGGGAGTCACCCCATTCAAAGACTAAGTGTCAAGAAAAGGAGAAAGGTCAGCAGAGGAGTTTTGAATAGATGATAGAAGGTAAGATTAGTGAGACAGGATTGGAGGACAAAAGGATACTGTAAGTCCCACTGTTCCATTATCTGTATTGATATGATATGAGCTTTTTAGAAAAAGAGAAGAAGGAAAGTATAAAACAAAGTGAGGTAACTGGATATATAGACAACTTATACAGGATTTCTTAAAATATATAAAAATGCATCTAAGAAAGAGAATGGTAAAATAGACTCAACATTCATTATACCAGAATTAAATGTGAAATCAAATACATGGATCAGTGATAATCTCTCAGTATACACAGGAGAATTACTAGCTGTTGTACTGGCCTTAGAATAGGTAGAAGAACATAAAATATTGAAAGTCCTAATTGGATCAGATTCCAGCAGTTCTTTATTGAGTATTCGATACATCCAGCGAGACTCGAGGCAGGACATAATACTTGAAATAGCTTTTATGATATTCAGATGTCAGAGGGTCGGAATAGATATTAGGCTAATTTGGATTCCTGCACATATTGGGGTGGAGGGTAATGAACTAGCAGATGAATTTGTAAAAGCTGCACTTAAAAAAAGAGATGTGTGTGTGTGGCAGTAAGTTATAATAAGGCTGAGGTTAAGAGTTTAATTAAAAGGAAAATAAAAGAGAAATGGCAACAACTATGGGATAAAGGAGGCAAGGGTGAGTTCTATTACAGTAGCCAAAGGAATGTAGGAGAAATGAGAGGAAGTACTAGAAATAGGAAAGAAGAAGATATGATATCAAGAATGAGATTTGGTTATACTGGTTTGAAAAGTACATTGAAGTTGAAGAAGCATAATACAGGGGACTGTGAGTTGTGTAGGGTAGACAGAACTGTGGAACATGTTATTATGAGTTGTCCCAGGTTCAGGCGGGAGAAGGAGTTATTTAAAAATACAGTTTTTTTATTTCCTCTCATGCTGGTACAGAATGTACATAGTGTACTAACTGACCATTGGTGGTAGTCTGTGCAGTGTTCAAGTGCCACTTTTTGGTTCCAACGAAGGCGATGCAACAGTTGGTCCTTGCTGCCACTAGTTTGATGTCGGCTTAGTGTGTCTCTGCCTTTATGTCAACACATTAATACCGATAGTTTAGGAATCACATAATAATTGTTATGAACTGTTTTGGCTGTCATCGCATTAAATAGGCAAAGAATTTATCATATGAGACAAAAAAACTAAAATATAGTAATGACAAGTTTCTTACTTCACTTTGGGCAAATTCCACCAGAAGCAATTACAATTCCAAGATTGCGACATGGTAGTTCTGTAAGTGTACCTTGCCTTAAGATTTAAACTGCTATTCCCAAGGTCAATAATGACCCAAACTATTTATCTTTAATTATGGAAATACATGGTTTTCAGCTGACAACAGGCAAACACTTACTCTGTGCTCACAGTTTATATATTTTTTCCATTCATACAAGGCCTGAGGAATCTCTTCAGGTCTTCAGGACTGCACATGTGCGAGGGATAAACCCAATAGCGACAGCTCTTAGAGGGCGAAGCCTATACGAAATAGAACTGTCACTATTTTACACAGCAGCAGTATTAGTAATAGTAGATAGGCAATCAGGTGCCTTTGCCAAGTCCCACAAGTTTGGAAATAGCAAGCACAGCCTCCTTTCTTACTTGAAGTGACTCATTTGTACCTGTAGTTCTAATACATATCTGCCATGAATCATTCTGTAGGTGTTGTGTTGGTTGCCAGTCAGTGATGTCATCTATATCTTTTCAGATGAGCTATTTATAAACTTCTTCTTTCCATATATATTCTCTTTTGGAAGCCTTAGTTCTCCATGGTGAGGAGGCAGGAAAAACTACAGCAAAAACCAAGGTAGCAAAATGTAAACAACATGACTGTGCATAAAGAAGCATGAGAGTCACAGCTGATATTGACAACATTGCCTAATTTGTATACATAATGTAATACTAAAAGCCTTAGTGTCATATTATAAAAATAAACAGAATCAGATCTTATTTTTCATGCATGTGTGAACAGTGGGGGTGTTTTTTTTCTTTCAAATCAGATCTGGTTCCTTGCAAATGTGGTCCTAAATCTGATTCATAACGATTCTCTGACTACGGGACTGCTGTCAGGAACAATCAGACCAAAATTCAGGTTTTAAAAAAATTTTTTTTACATTTCACTCCTCTTCACATGTGCATATTGCTTTTCATAATCATTCGTTATTGGCATCTCACAGACCAGTAAAACAAACAAGGAGGAGAGCAGCAACAGTCAGTCAGTGGATAGGTGAGGAAGCTTCAAAGCTGTTGGACATTTATGGTGAAGCTTCTGTTCAAGTGAAACTGAAAGTAACTGAGCAATTTTTGAGTCTCACATAAATGATTGTTGTTATTCTTATATGCATGACTCACTTTTCAGTTATTACAAGATCAAGGAGGGGTGTTCAGTGGGTGGAGCACCACATACTACCTCTAAAAGACATTTAGAGCCAAATAGATAACTTTAAAAATGCTTTAATAAAAGACTAAAACAATTACTCTGCTGTTCTATCATTGCAGCGAAACATGGATGCAAACATGGCACCTTCAAACAGGGGTCAGGTGAGTATGTGTGTGTATGTGGCCTTGCATTATATATGTTGTGGGAACTTCACTTTACTCCATGTAACATTAATGGCTTCAAATTCATCAGCCTTATACTCTTCATTACTACTTTTACAGTTGTTCTTAAACTATGTGTACTCTCCTTAGGCTTTAAGAAACTGTAAGAATGCAGTGGTTTAAAGAGATACACCATGTTCCTGTCTGTTCATGTAGAACTGCCTGAATAAACAAACACATATTTGACCAATGAAAGTGACAAAAGAGCAAAAGTAATTCCAGCATAAATAATGGAGTGAGCAAGATAAAGGAATTAAAGCAGCACATTGTGAGCTGGGGATGCAGATGTTCACTATATGCTGTGGAAGAGTTTTTCCGTGTGTGTGTGTGTAGGCCTTCATTTTCTGTATCTGCTGACAAGATCCTGGTGAGGAGAGGCAGCTTTCTGGAGCTCAACACCTATCTCAGCCTGTCAGCAGACAGGCCTTAGCCAATTATTCAGAGAGAAATGGATGTCATTCAAATGTCAAAGTCATTCCAGTGGCCTGCTGAGCTTAAGCCACATGTCGGGGCCGGTAATTAAATGCATCTCAGAGGCTGCAAGAATCAAGATCTGCTACATGCTTTGAGTGACTGCGCTGTGTGGGCATACAACAGTGTGTTTATGTTTTCTGCTTGAGCATGCTTCGTAGTGGGTTGCATAAGGCCATAGGTTTTGGATATACACAAAAATGAATGTTCTTCTGCTGTAGGTTGGGCTTTAGAAATACTGTGGTTATATGCCCAAGCAACCCCCACACCTCCAAAGGTGATGCTGAAGATGTTGTAGGTGAAGGGGGTGACTGTGGTTCAGTGGGTACAGCAGTTGTCTCCCGGTCGGAGGTTAGAATCTCGGTACCTGCAGTCTATGTGTCAAAGTGTCCTTGGGCAAGTCACTGAACCCCCAAGTTGTCCCAGATGGTTAGAGCCATCGGTGTGAGTTGGCGCCGCAGGTGGCTGCCTCGGTTCTGTACCGGAAACAAATTCCTTGTGTGCAACATACTTGGCCAAGTAAAGGTGATTATTATTATTATTATTAAGATACTGAAAATGCTGCATGGTTCACTAATATCTTAAACCGGTTTTCCACTGCCTTAAAGGACAAAGGAGTCGTACCCATTCCCACCACTGATCAATTACATATGTATCATCATCACAGGGCTGATATTTGGGTGAATGGAAGTCAAAATGAAGAAAATTATTAGCTATGTTGCACCATTTAATGTATTTAACTGGACTCTGCAAAATAAGAGGCAATGCCAAACTCTTATTTATATTCTTTGTCCCGTGAAAAAACTAGCCGCAACAAATAGTAAGCAGTGCAACAGTAGCACTGCAATTCCTCCAAAATAGGTTGTTTTTTGTTAACAACTTGTATTAGCTGAGGCTTAAAGTTCATTCTTCTCTGTGGAAACAGCAGCTGACAAAACAATCTCACCATATGGTCACTTAGTTGTTCTGATCTGACACCCCTACCAAAAGCATGCCATCATCAAACTTGATACAAAACTCTTTAACAACATTTTTCATTTTACCCTGACCTATCTGCATCACAGATAGCAGCCTCGGTTGAGTGCTCTCTAGTGTTTGTTGTTTTCCTTATTCAGTTTTCTGCAACCCATCTCTGATTATATTCAGCAGAGATGAGCTCTTAAACATCAGACAACTGACCCCGTGCACTCTTTCTCCTGTTTTTGCTGACGCAAAAAATGTCCATGTAAATTTTCAGTCATCCAGGTCATAGTATGCTGAAAAAACTTAGAAGAAAGCATCTAGACGTAGTTTTAAAAACTACAGAGGCATAATTATAATTGCAGTGACAATGACAACATTTATAGTTTACTTGTGTTTTTGCTGTTTTGTTTACTTTCTTACAAAACTACTGCAACGCATTACCTGTACATTAAGTTACATTTGTACAACAGTGTGAAACCAAGTTTGAAATGATTTTGATGCCATTTTGAAAACTGTGGCATCTGAGGTCATCATCCTGCAGTCTGCTTCTATGGGCCTAGCAACTGCAGTCAAATGAGATCTGCCACCTACACTCATATCATCTCACCCTCTGTTCATCTCATATCATTCTGCATATTGTAATTGTGAACTCAATACAAATTAGAAGGTAAAAGTAGGCAAAAGCAATGCAACAGAAACTGAGGGCTTGATGATTACAGTATGTGAAGAGACAAGCTTGTAAGAAGAATGAGATCAAGCCATTGTGCAGGTTTTAACAGGGCCACGATATTTCTGCATTTCTTTCTATAGTGATGCGAAACAGACAATAAATCCCCAAACCCTGTGTATTATTGGCTATATTGCTTGATCAAAGTCTTAGCAACTAAAACATCTCAATAAAACTAGGAACACATCTAATGCTAAAATATTTTCTATATTGTATTCAGTGTTTTTGATGCTTGTGCTACAAGAAAGGATGTGTCCAAGCTGAAAATTGTTTTTCCTCTAGGAATAGTGCTATAGGAGTGAGTCCTAAGGCCTACAAATGAATTAGCATTTTTGCACTTCTGGTTCCTTTGCCCCAAAGTCAATGGTATTTTTAATGGGTTTTTGGGTTAAATGCCTGAAATAAGGTCAGTGGTTAACACAAAGTCAAGAGAATTTTATATTTTGTTAAATGACATAAAATATGTTGCCTGTGTTTTTTAAACACTTTTTTAAAATGCTTTTAAAAAGGCAGTTGCTAAAAAGTGGCTAAATGAGACTACAGAGGTTTCTGGGGACATTGTGCACCATCATGCCAAATATGGACATTCATTTCCTTTCTAGATCACCTTTGCTTTTCACCTTGTGTTTATACTCATACACTTACAAACTATTCTAACTGACATGGCATTGATCACTAGCAAGATTAGATCACACTAAGAGGAAAGGTTTTTTTTTAGAAGAGGTAAGCACCCTTAATCATTTTACAAGCTGGAATCATTTTACAAGTTGGAAGCTTAGTTACTAATAGTAACCTAAGACTTTTGCAGAGCACTGTAACTAAATGACAATACAACTTAACCTGTAAGATACATTTGTCTAGTCCTTTGGAGGTTCTATCAACAAGTGAAACAATGATCTACAGTTTGTGTTGGGACTCCTCTTATCCCTTTGTGTCAAGTCCAGATTTAGTTTAGAGAACTTACTGGGAAAATAACAAAGTTGGTTATGCTCCTAATTCTGTTGGCACTGATTTCATGATGTTTTTCATGAATGTTCTTGACTTTACTGAGTCCACACAGGTGGTTTTCATGTTCATAACAATAACAATGGATATTCCATATCATCACCTTTTTGATAATGTTTCTAATGCCATTTGAAGCTTGTAAATTAAATATGAAATGAACTGGTATGGCTTGGTAAGTTTGTTTCATGTGTCAGACATCCAATAATATCCACAGAAGACATAAAAAATAAACTGTTCATTTAATGGTAATACTTCTTTGTTTAGAAATTGTGTGCCCAGCATCTTCAGTGACATCAGCCCCTTCTCTAGTCCTTTTTGACAAAAAGTGCCAGACAGCAATGAAGGTGCAGCCAGCTAGAAACAGTGAAGGTGCCGCCGTGGGAACACAGGCTCTCTTTCCACTCCTGTCGTCATCCAGAGCAGGAAGCTTTGTTGTCTAACCTCCTGACACTCAGAGAGACACTGTTCCGGATCCCCACTTGTCTCACATCAGATTAACCCCCTAGCTCAGTCTGCCTGAATAACATCTGTCAAATAGTCAATGCATGTTACCATGACAGTATAAACCGTGGAAAAAGCTGTGTTTTTCTTTATTGTTTGAACACAGATGAGGATGATGCTCTCATTCAGTTCCTCCAGTGGTAATCAGTGGGTGCAAATGAGCAATCTTTTTGAAGCGAGTGTGAGATGATGTTGGCAAAGACAGCACAAAACTAAGATAACTGAAGCATTTTACTTAAAGAAAACCCAACCTGGATGCTCAGCTTGAACCATAATGGTCCTTTCATCAGAGCATAATTCTTGTATTGTCCAGCAGTCCTAAGCAGTAAAAAGGCCTTTCTTGTGACAGAGGCAGCTGTGACCACAGAGCTTCTTTCATCTGCTCTCCCTTCTCACAGGCAGTCAGTCTTTGGGCAGGCAAAGTAAGGATCTAATAGATGTGGGCTCTTCCTACAGGCTCACAGCACTCTTGTGACTTGAAAAGCCAGTGATTAACTGGGCCAGACGAAGATGAGGCTGGGTGCCACAGGAGAGAGAGATGCCTTCTAAAAAATGGAACCTTCCGCTTGTGTAATTAAAAATGGTTTTCACTCCAAACATTTCAGTAAGTCTCAGCAGTGTTTCACACATGTCTGTTTTATGAACTGCACTATCATTGCTGAACCATATGGGACTTCCCATTGTCTTGTAACCTTTGTCATTTGTACTGTACTGTGTTAATATATTACTGTGTTTACAATATGCATAAGGCAGAAGTGCATTAGAATGGTGGTTCCCAACCAAATGCTGGTGCCCTACAGGGGGCTGCAAGACAAATCTATGGAATCACAAGATGACAAACTGCACCGGAATGCAACAAAGCAGACTTACCCAGTTTGCTTTTCTTCTGAATTGCTAGACAATTTACCTTTAAACATTATATGATTTTTTTTTAAGTCACTCTTTGGTTGACAGACATATAGAAACCAGTGCCAAGTAGTTCTGTTTTAGGGGATCACCTGCCAAAGAGCTCTTTTATGCAGCGATTACAACAAACTACGATTGTGTTGACCCTTCTCCAAGGCTGGCAAACTGCCACTTCTGTGCTCTTTTTGCAGATTACAATGATGTGTGCAATTTCAGAACCATGGTTGGCACCAGGAACTTTGCCAATAATTTGCTCAATCCTCAGTCAGATAAGGCCAGGCAACCAAGGTTAGAGGTCAAGGTTGCACTGAGGGCTCTGCAAAATAAGCAGCTGTCCAAATGTCACTACTCAAATGCTGGACATAGGTAGCTGTGACAAACAGGAAAAACTGTCTCCAAGATAGCAATGCTTGCCTGCAGATCTGGGGGGGTGGGGGTCCATGTCTTTTCACAGTGTCAGATATGTGCCTTCTGCTCCTGTACCTTCCATAAAGGCTCTGACTTCCAAACATAAGTCCGGGGCACTTTTGTCTCCTGGAGATGTCATGCTTCCATGACACTGCCAGGTAGTGTGGATTAAACGCACTGCGTGAAGTCACTCAAGCTAAATTAAGATTTAAAAGTAGCCTATTTTTCATCATGTTTCTACCTGGTCATCATTATTTATGATGTATGAGGCCAGTCAGTTTAAACTAATCATGATCATAATCAGTTATTTCCTGGTGAGTGCAGAATGCGTTTGTATCGTGCAGTGCTGCATACCTTACTGTCAGTAGTCAGAATATGAATTTCCCATGATTTCCATGATTTTGAAATGATCTAAGGGCATTTATGTTTATGATCTGACAAGCTAATCTCAGCATTGTACCATTGGTTAAAAATAATTCCTCCTAAACAGAATGAGCTGTCATAAAGGATGGGTGGTTTATCACTATATGTTGTACCTACACAATTTTTCTTTTTGTTTCAGTACAATGATGGTCTTGAGCCTTCAACTTCAATGAGTCCTTAATGAGTCTTCAACTTCAACAACTTTAGCTAAATCACCTGTACTGCAAGTGGACCAAAAAGGTTTCTACAGAGACCATAGAGAATAATAGATATAACTTGTATGACAAGACCATGTTCTCTCAATGATTAATCAAAGAATCTATCTGTCTCTTTATCAGTCAAGTAAGTAGCAGGCTAATTTTGTGGTTCAAATAAGTTTAATTCTGGCAGGCCTAAGGTCCCTGCATTTTTGGTTTGGTAAAGGGTAAGGTTTTGTTTTCAGGGACTATTGCTACTTGAGACCACTGACCTTTTTCCCACAGTCCTGGGGAAGTAGGTGCGGGGAGCATAGTTCTGTAAAAATAAACTATTTTTTTTAGATAGTGGTGCCTGCAGAAAATATTTAGTGGTGTGGCCAGATGGGGCCAGGAAAAATCTTGGGGTGGCACACTAAAAAGGCTAAAGGAGGCCTAGAGGACTGGGGACAGGATCCTATATAACAAGGCCAGAAACCCACTGACAAATTAGATCAGAGTAGCAAAGAAGAGCTACACTGGAAAGCTGAAAACTGGAAAAACTGTTTTTGGCCCAAGACCTGGCATCTGTGTGGAGAAACCTACAGAACATCACCAGCTACAGGAAACCATCCCCCCTACTGTGGAAAACCATCACCTGGCAAGTGACCTATGTGTGTTTTACTACAGGGTTGAGAAGCATATCTCCACACCCTATACCCACCTCACCTCAGACACACCACCAGCAGCTGCTCCCCCTACGATCACTTCCCCTGCCTCTGGTCTCCCACCCCTGATAATTTTTGGCCTCATTCACACACAAAAGATCAGGAAGGCACTAGGCCCAGACAGTGTGACTCCCTGCTGCCTCAGACCCTGTGCTATGCAGTTGGCCCCATCTTTACACAAACATTCAACAGATCACTGGAGCTGTGTGAAGTCCCCTCCTGCTTCAAACACACCACAATCATGCTGGTTCCCAAGAAACCCTCCGTCAGTGGACTGAATGACTACAGACCTGTCTCCCTGATATATGTGGTCATGAAGGCCACTGAGAAACTGGTGTTGACCCACCTGAAGGACATTACAAACCTATCCACAGGTCCTCTTTGTGGACTTCAGTTCAGCGTTCAACACCCTTAGCCTGGACATTCTCCACTCCAAACTGTCCCAGCTCACTGCACCTGCCTACCCTTATCAGTGGATCACCAGCTTTTTGATAGACAGGAAGCAGCAGGTGAGGCTGTGGAAAACCACATCTAGCACCCGGATTATCAGCACAGGCATGCCCCACCCTTCCCGCTGCTCTTCTACCTCCACACCAACAACTGCACCTCAGGAGACCCCTGTGTTACACTCTTGAATTTCACAAATGACACAATTGTGTGATCACAGCAACATGGCGCTGAACATACTCAAAACAGTGGACTTCAGGAAGAGCGCCACCCCCCAACTCAGTAGCACTGTAACAACAGTGGAGACCTTCAAGTTCCTGGGCTCCACAGTCTACTATACTTCAAGTGGATGTCCAACATCAGCACCATTACCAAGGAGGCACAGCAGAGGATGTATCAACCTGCCCCAGGAGCTGCTGTTGCAGTTCTACTGAGGAATCATCAAGTCTGTTCTCTGCTCATCCATCACTGGTTTGGTTCAGCAACCACCCAGGACAGGAACAGACTCCAGCCAACAGTCAGGACTGCAGAAAACATCATCAGTGCCACCCTGCCCTCCATGGAGGACCTGTACACCTCAGATCAAAAGGAGGGCAGAGAAGATTTCTGCAGACCCCTGACATCCTCCTTCATTGTGGAGGTGGAATACATTATTAGAAGGAGGAATGCATCATGAGTAGGTGGAGGAGCTGGCTTTAGTTACATCCAAAGTTATGCTCAATCAAACCAGCTCCTCCCATCCCCTTTATAGAGCAGGGTGTTTGTGATTTATCCTGGCTTGTAAGCTGCTTTAACATGTTATTTTATGCACCTATGTGTAATTTTTTAATGTAGATTTGGAGTCCCAAACACTGACTAGCAGATCACCTCTGGCTGGATCTTGACGCATCCTGATGTGTTTGACCATGTTCATGTCCATGGCTGCATACTGAGGACTAGTTTATATATCTTATTTAAAAATAATAATAATCATTTCTGAATTATCACACATTTTATGATACACAATAAAATATTCAGAGTGAATTCTGGCAGATCGGTTATGGATTTAAGGGTTTATTTCAAGAGTGGCCATTAAAGTACATTTGGGTAGTGGTTTTTGTGTTTCCTAGCCTCCGAGCTTGTCTGGAAAATTTCAAATGCACCTGTGATAATAATAGGATGTTATCCTTATTGCTATATTAGGTCAAAACGAGCACCAAAACTGCACTGCACTGCCTAATCAGAATACCTTCAGCCTCAACTGCGCCTCTCCTCACACCTCAATGTAAGCACACTCATTCATGGCAGGAAAATACCAAAAACAACAGTGCTTTAAAAAAGTGCCTGAAGAAAACTGCATAACGACTGCATTTGAAGTAATGCACAAATTGCACTGGCAGGAAAATGACACCTTCTCTCTAAGTGCTGCCTATTAAACTCTCAGTATAGTTGGGTTCATAATGGGTACAAAACTATTTGAAGCAATTGTAGGTGTGGGCAGTTATTCACAGATCTGGAAACAAGTTAAGGATCATTATCTATTGGAGATTTGGCCATATTATTGTTGTTGTTGTCCTTCTCTTGTATGTGTGTGTGCATGCACATTGTGTATTGAGAGACAGAAGAAGAAGTGCACTGAATGCAACATTTATTTGTGCTGGATAAATCGTGTTCTTTATACACTTGTTATGTGTCCAGTATACTGATGTAAATTGGTTTTATTTGTGTTGTGTATCTGTGCTGGTGTGCACATGGATAAACTAAAAACAGTGACTATCCTGAGGATGCACATGCTCTGTGGGGAGTTATGTGCATTTATACTGCCATGGTTCATCTGTGGGAGAGAGCATGAGGTCATCAAACATTGATGTTGGCTGTGTGGCTCTGGGGAAACAAACCACATCATGCTTCTTCTTCTTCTTCATCTCTCTCTTTCTCTCTGATGTGTTCCATCTACTCTGCCTGTGGTTCATGAGGAAAAAGGCTCCCAGCAAAGCAGAGGTGCTTTTAAACAGAGACACTGCACTCAAACAAATATCATATTCATGTTTTTCAGTTTCATTTAAAAGGGACAAGAGCTGACATTTTCACATTATTAAATTACCATAATATACTGTATGTACTCTGTTTTAGAACAACTAAACCATGCGGCAATGAAAGACTATACAATGCAAGAGTGATAGACTGAATGAACATCATATTGATGATGTATTAACTAGTCTCAGAGAACAGTTTTCCTGTCATTTGAAAAATATAACCTAATGTGTATAGCCCATGCCACTCTTATTGCACAATTCCCGAGCTTCTTTGCCATAACTACAATTTTATTTTAACTTTAGAACTATGGCTAATTCATAATTTTCTTTGTTTCCTGACAAAAATTATTCTTGTGATGACATCAGAGTCTAGATGCAAAATATCCCCACTGTATTCTACAGGATGTTCACATATGAAATCATTCCATGTAAATTGACTAAGTAATATACAGATAAGTGAGCTGTGAATGTGTGGGTTGTCTGACATCAGTTGGTGGCCCTAACTGGAATCATGTGGGTTTCCATTAAGGCAGCCAGCTCTTTAGTTCTTAGGCAATGTCACTGCTTTTGAAAGGATATTAACCAACCCTCTCCCCCCAAATTCTATTAGACAAACTTTTGTTATACAGAATATAGTTTAGCTCCTGATGCCAGAGGAGCATTATGACATGAAGTCATTTACAACAAATTACTGCTGACTAACACACAATATTTTGTGAATGACTGTACAGAAGTTAACAGGCAGCCAGTAAGTCTACTCGGCTGGGTTGCAAATTGCAGGGGCACAAATGAGCAGTCTTGCTACATGTATCTGAATAATTTAACTGTTTCCAGGAAGACAAGAGAACCCCTTTGTCTGCTGCTGTGGCCATGCCAAACTATCTGACACACAAATATCCTCACTGTTATATCTCTGTCTTAGTCTGATTAGGTTAGTTTATTATAATACAACAAAAACATGCCATAAGTACATTGGAAGAGTTATGGGCTGCTGTAATCCTTCCTCATCTCCATACTGGCTGTGAAGTCATACCTTCATAGAGCAACTATACTGAAAGATGTGGGTGACACTGCTTTGTCAGTATTTAAAATACATTCTAAAGCTCAGCATAAGTTAATATGAGGCTGAGTTGGATAAATAAAATGGTTACTTTGACCCTGACATGGGTCGGTTTAGTGCTGGTGTTGGAGCAAAAAAACTGTATGCGACTAGCAGGTATCTGTTGTTGTTAGTGAAGAATTGACAGATGAGATTCTATTCTATTTTAATCAATAATGGTGAATACAAGATTTGAATAAAGGCGTGTTTTTTATTTGTGTAACTGTTCAAATTGCAACAAGCCCTCCAACCTATATGACCCACATAGGGCATTTGTCCCTTGCCTTTCATATGACCCATAGAGTGTCTTCTGAAATAGTGCCACTACATTGCCAGGTAGAATTCTAGGAACTCCGCCATCAGTAACAACAGCATAGGATGCAACAGCAATCTTAATGGACTTTTGTCCTGATGAAAACATTCATAAACATGACGGCAAGTGTAGCACAATTGGAAATTGCCATAAACATGATGTTACAATTATGAAACAGTAATGGTTTCATTATATTTTGTCACTGTTTTGGTGAGGTTTAGGAACAAAAACAACTTGGTTCATTTTAGGAATGAAAACTACATGAAAAACAGACACCGCACACTAGATTCAAGCCCCATTTTTTGTACCTAGCCACCCATCCCAGCCTCCTCCTAACAAGACTTTCTGCCTTTATAAACTGCATCACCTAACTTAATCATTTGCTCGTGTCATAATTACTATGGCAGCTAGAGGTCAACAAACTATAATATGTAACTGTTGGTTGTTATAACCTACAGAGTTGTTTTTTACAGGACAATAGTCTCCCAAAATTCCGTTAAGGGTTCAGTCTCACTGAAACCAAGTCTTCAGTTGCAACCAACAGTGACTCAAGTGACATCTGCACTTGTTGTCTGAAAGAGGAAAAAAGCCTCACAAACTATGGTTTATAATACTTATAAAATGGCATATAAAAAAACTGTAGATAACCTTACATAACAATACAGACAATTAGTGCACAAGCTAAAAAAATGTATTCACAAACACAATAAAAGGCAAATGATTTATGATACTTCCATTTAACTTCCCCTCATTATCCAGCAGCAGGTCAAGCTCAGAGTGAAAGCAGCCACCCCACCTACCCTCCAATGCTTCCCTGTGTTTATTAGATGAGCAGCATTGCCAGCAGGCTCATTGACAGGGAACCTATAAGGCCCCTTTAGCCTCTCGTAGTGTCTAATTTAGCTCTCCCCATGACACAGGGTGCCTGGGGAGCAAGGTAATTCAATCGAGGGCCTATCCCTGCTCTTTCAGGACCTGAAAGGCCTTTTCTATCACAGTGTGACAACAGATGGTGCAAGATGAGGAGGCCTCAACCCCCACCCCTCCCACCACCCCTAGTAATCCTCTCCTCTCTGACATCCATGTCTCCACAGCCATCCTTGGCTTTCCTACTTTCATTTTTTTCTCTTACTTTTCATCCTCTCTTGCACTCCACTTTTAGCCCAGTTATATTTTCCTTTTTGTTACCATGAGGCTTTCCTTGTGTCACACAGGAGGAAAAAATGAGCTGCTCCTATAGCAAAGGGTCATACATCAAAAACCAAGTTAATATGCTAACTGTTCAGATTATCAACACTAGTTGATTGGTGAATAAACACTAGTATGTAGATACTGGTATGGCAATGACCTATTTATAAAATGAGATGACCACACAAAAAGCCCTAACTCCTACAGGTCAACTCAGTATATGTCCATTTCTGCATCATGTTTCTTTGAATTCTACAGTAATAATTAATCAGAACCTCTATCACATTATTTACATATGATGCATACATGTTTATAAGTAATTTTACTATAATTAAATGGTCAAAACTTCATATAGTGTAGATCAGTACACATACAGCTATACTACATGTTATGAATATGCATATAAACAGTTGTGGTTTGTCCCTGTGCACTCAATTACTTATTGTATCTATTTTACTCCATGTTTCAAGGTTCAGGGATTTTATTGTCAATTCATCATATGTGCAGGACATACAGAAAATTGAAATACCATTTCTCTCTCACCTAGTATTGCATATTCTATGTTATTGAATTGTCGTGTATAGAATTAATTCACAGGGAGAATCACTGCAGTGCCAATCATCATTTATTGAACAATATATGTTAATGTAAATTCCAGAGGGAGAGAAACAGAATCACCTGGAGTTGTGGATCTCTGCAGAGTTTGGGGTCTTTGTCTGTCTTCTCA
>NW_018127972.1:3589499-3609319 GCF_001952655.1 Monopterus albus | reverse complement strand
CGGTTCTGGGAAGCCCCTAGAATTACTAGAAAACAGGACGCTGGACTCCATGTTTATGCAGAGGATCCTCACAAAAGTTTATCTCTGACCATACTTAGCCCTGTGGTGGTTAGTAGTAAATCAGACTCCAACAGAAATATGTAATCAGACAGCATGGAGCTCACATTTGGTATCAGCTTGTGTGAGGGAGAGCTGAGTGGTCATTAAGTTCATGTGAGTTGAGTTTATATAAGTGATCAAAATATTCCCTGTTTATTTAGAATGTAGCTAACACTGGCCTAATAAGTATAAACTATATTAAGTTTGCTTTTGCCACTACAGTATCATCCAGTCATAAACTCAAATTATATATCTCTTAAATTGACCCATTTGGAATAAATTTTAAAGATGTTTACTCATATGAAATAAGCAAGACAACAATGTACAGTAAAACTAAAAGCAAAAGCAGTACATTCAAAATGTTAACTATAAAAATGTGATTAAAGATGCAAGCATTTAAGTACACATAATGCAGAAAATTGCCATAAGATGATCATACAATTTATATGTAAAATTTCAATATAACTGTCCTATATATATTTAGTGGAATATTACAGTGCAATATCAAAATTGTGCTTAGTAATGTTTCACACTAGTAATGAGTGAGTAAGTACAGACCCATGTGAACATTTCATTTCCTCACTCTGATATTACTTTATTAAGGTGAGTTACTGTGAAATCTGAGCTTTTTGGAGCATGTATTATAAATGTGTAATGTATAAAAATATATATATATACATATATGCATACACACAAAAGTAATGGCACAGTTTGCAATTTCATGGTTTTCTAAATATGTTTGCCATGAAATATGATTTGATTTTCACAAATATCAAGAAACAATATTGATAAACTGATAAAACAGAGTATTTTATGTTTTTACTGAATGCACCCATTAAAAAGATAAAGTGATCATGTTAAAAGTAATGGCAACAGTGTTTTAATAACTGGTTGAACCACCTTTGGCAGTAGTAACCTCAAGCAAGTGTTTCCTGTAGTTGTGAATTAGAGCTGTGCAATGTTCAGGAAGAATTTTGGACCATCTGTCCTTACAAGGTGGTCTTTGGCAAACCTCAGGCGTGCTACAATGTTGTTTTTGGAGAGCATTAGCTTCCTCCATGGTGTCCTTCCATGTATTCCATGCCTGTTCAATATTTGGTTGACTCATGAACAGATGTTAATGAACTCCAATGAATCCTTCAAGTCTTTAGCTGTTACTTTTTTTTTAGCATTCTGCATTGTGTCTTTGGAGTGATCTTGGCTGGATGCCACAGTACCAAATCGTCTCCTTTCACAGACAATATGTCTAACTGTGGACTGAGTGACATCATTATCTTAAATGTGAGTGATTCTACACTGCCACTAGGAGGTGTATACATAAAAGATGAGAAAGGATATTCTATATTTCATTCAAAATCAACAAATCCCATGAAAAGACCCAGTCAACAGTGTGGTAGTCTGTCTCTCAATATTTTCTGACTTCCCTCGGCCATAAGCCCAGTGGTCCCTACTGAAGGTGGGAATTTTCAAACCAGATACATACAATATCTGTTAGTTGGATGCATTTGTTGTTGGTTGTCGGTCTTTTCATGGGAGTTGTTGACAGTGAGAAATGATAATCCACCCTAACCTACCCATAGTCACAAACACACACATTATTGTCATATTGAACCTGGCAATTCATTAAAATGAAGGGTTTACTGTTTCATGCCAACCTACGGCCCCTGCTCTCTCCCTGTCTCTCCTGCTTCCATACAATGATGCAGCTTGAGCTTATGAAAGATTCCTCTAAGAAGCAGAGATGAATGGATGTTGCTGATTTGGCCAAACACTAACAGCTGAGGCTCCATTAGTGCACATGCTAGAGAGATGGATGAGCAGGGACAAATTGGAGTTTCAGAATTATTAAACAGGAAGTTAAATGTGAGGGTGTACTGAGATTTATGTGTATACAGAAATACGATAAGTGCTTCATGATTATGATTAATTCCTGACATACAAGAGTTATGTTTATTTATATAAAATAACATTATCTTATTCAAATGGACAGGAAATTATTCAGGGTTTAGATATTAATGTATGAATGGATCCCTTCATTTTACAAAGGTGATGTGTCACAGGAGAGTACACAGGAGAATGGGAAACAGCATGCTTTGTGGACAGAAATTATACTGTATGTATTTCTGTGATTTGATTTTAGAGAAGGGAACAGAAGTGAATCTGCATGTGGGGAGAAGCCTTTATGGTGTTTTGCTCTGACCTTTGATCTCCAAAAACCGCTGAAAATAATTATGTCCTTTCTACAGTACATGTATACAGCAGACGGGGCATCAGAGCTGAATGTAATTTCTCTATGAAAGTGATAGTAATTGTAAAGCAGTACCATTTTGGTAAATGCTTAGTGTGAATATAGGCTTATGCAAGGATGAAGACATTCAAGAGTTACAATAAACATGACCTGCTAACATGTAGGGCTGCAGCCAGGTTTTTGGTCCCTCAGTTCACCCCATCTCCTCATAAAAGTCTGACAGGACAACAAGAGTAGCTTCTCAATTATTTTGCAACGGTTTGATTTTTCATTAAGTAGCAGTAAAGGTACAGTAACAGTTTCAGTAGTAATGCTAGTAGGAGAAATAGTAATACCAGTAACTGGAACTGTAATGGTAGAATTAGTATAAACAGAAGTAGCAGATGTGGTAGATGTAATAGCAATAGCATTAGGAGTAGGAGTAGCAGTAGTAGTAGCAGAAATTGAAGTAGTACAGGAGCAGTAGAGGTAAATAGAAGTAATGGTACCACCAGCAGTAAGTAGCAGTAGCACAAGCAGTAGTATTAGAAGTAGCAGCAGTAATGTTTTGAGTAGCTGCAGCAATAGCGCCAGCAGCAGAGGTATTAGCAGGAACAGGCCAGTGGAAGTTGTGGCAAAAGGAGTTATGGAAAAAATAGTAGGCTACTAGTAGAAGAAAAGTGGAAATAGAAGTTATATGTAGCAAGAATAGTAAAAGCAATGCTACTGGCACCGGAACTGTTAGTATCAGCAGCGCTAGTGGTAGCAGTTGTTGTAGTAGCAGAAGAAGAAGCAGTTACAGCAGCAGTAGAAGTACAAGTGGCATCAACAGAATCAGTAGGAGTAGAAATAGCAGTGGAAATAGACACAGTAGAAGTAGCTGCAGTATATTTAGTAGCAGTAGGTTTAAAAATAGCAGCAGAATTATTTTAGTAGTATGAGCAGAGGTAGTAGCAAGAGTATTAGTAGGAGCAGAAACAGCAGTAGTGGTGGTAGTAGTAGCAGCAGCAGCATTAGGAGCAGTAGTAGATGTATTAACAGAACCAGTAGCAGTAGTATTAAAAGTATTATAATTAACAATATTAGTAATAGCAAAACTAGCAATAGCCTATTGGCTGGATCAGTGCTAGTAGCAATAGTTGAAGCAATAGCAGTAGTACTACAGGTGAGAGTAACAGTAGTAGTGGCAGTATCAGTAAAAGCAGTAGTGCTTGGTGGTGTGTGCTAGTGGATGTCTCTGGATCGTAAACTGAATGTGAGCTAAGCGCTGGTAGGGGATCACAATACTGTACATGTAGAGATAAAAAGCTCTCCACCACTTTGTCCTTATGACCATTTCTGTGAAGTTATTTTCAGATGCCTTATAATGATAAACACTCAGTACTTATACATGCTGTTGGAGCTGAAGGCTGAAATAGATCAGACCCCTCTATAGCAGCATTCATCTGACCACTGAACACACTAACTGTGGGCTGCCCATCACTGCAGATGGTCAGCCATCAAGGCCATTGAGGCATCCTCAAAGGAAGGCACAGCTGCAACACACACACACACGCATGCATTCAAAGGGTGCACACACCCTCTCCTCTTCCAGCTTGGACCAAGACCAGTAATCTCCATCAGAACCTGCCTGTGTATTATCAGCTGCAGGGGGAATGAGTGGAAACTTGAGTTTTGTCTAAAGCAGATTTTATGGCTAATTTTGATGTTGGTCAAAAACATCTTCACCAAGAAACAAGAATCAGCTGATTGTTTGAATGGGAGTTAAATGCGTCAACAGGCATTTGAATAACAAATTAAACTACCATGATTCATAATGTGAATGATGCAGCTTAATACCCGTTCATCATGTTTCAAATTGAACAAAATCTCTCCTGACTCCCTCTCATGTTTACTGAAAATATTTCTAATTTCATGCTTATGTTTGCTTAATTGATTAAATCAGTGGGTCTCAAATTGAAATCTGAGGAATCGCAAAATGATTGTAGTAAAAAAAATATACAGCGTGCCAAGTTAATTATATATATACATATATATATATACACTATATTCTAGAAAATTGAAAAGTTTGTCCTCGAAGTTTTGATTTTAACCATCAAACAAGAACCTAGAACTAAATGTATCAGGCTTTAATAATAATAATAATAATAATAATAATAATAATAATAATGGTGAAAACATTTAGCTGTTGGATTTTTTAAAACCCTCAAATATCCGCCACAAAAAACTGAAACGCACATCGATATCAAACACTTATAGGTATCGGGTCTTTAAATTTTGTTGCTAATGTTGAGTATCTAATCTAATAAATGACTTTGTTTATATGCCCCTCCTTATGGTGCCTACTCCATAAAGTGGGTCATGTTCTGTTAAAGCCACTGAGATCCTGTTTTGGGCCTATATCAAAATTTAAATATAGGACGGTGATTCTGTTCTTAAATTGTGCATAGACTAGCTACTGTAAGTTCATCTGCAGGTCACCTATTGTTCCTGGATATATTGGCTACACGAGAGCTCCACTTAAGCGTTTAGAACATGTACTGTATGTGTGCTATTCAGCGTCATGCGCCCCTTTTCTGTAAAATAGTATGACAACAAGCAGTCTACAGCCACAGTGTGTTCACACACAGAGAGACGGTGAAGCTCTGCGTGCCTTAACAAACACTCGCTTCCATAATAGCAAGGAAATGGCTCGATGCCCTTGTTCGCCCTTTGGTTAAATGAACAGTCACCACAGAGCAGCCTAATGGATTTGTCACAGCATGCTCTGTTGGAAATGCGCACTGCTGTTTTAAGAACTTTAGCCTCTGAGTTTATTATTTTATTCTTACCTTTCCGGATGAGATCTTCGATTTCTTGGTCGAAACCAAGCCGATGGCATTTCCTCCACAGCCCCATGTTGGTCGAGTTATACTGCCTGCTGCACTCATCCGCAGCGCTCATGGCAAACAGCTGCCGCCGGTTCCGGGCCCGCAGCTTTTTTTTGGCAGGTGTGCTCCGGCTGCCGCGCAGCGGCAGGCTGTTGTTGGGGATGTAGATGAAGCCAGGGTCCTTGCGGCGGCTAGAAAAGCTTCTGCACCGCTCCCTGTACCTCCTGGCGTCTGTCTCGTACCAATGATCAGAGCACATCGCCACGGCCAGCATGCCCAGGGCGCAAAGAGAAAGAGAGAGCCCGGCGTAGAGCAATAACTTTCCGGCAGCCATGCTCGTTTGTCACAGCCGCATCAGCACCTCGACAGACGGACAGCTCCTCTGCGGCTTCCCCGCTAGTTCAGCTCACATCACCCATAGAGAGCAGCGTCGGGACCATTATCGAGGAGGTGTTGTGCGAAAAAAAAAAAGGCAAACCTTTCCGGAAGCACGCCTCGCTGGTCAAATAAAATGTGAATTCCCTGTATTGCTGTGTTTTCGGCTACAGTGCCCACGTCTTTTCCTGCGTGCGCGGCGCTGCAGCAGCTCGGCGGAGACACAGAAGGCTTATCTCAGCCCCGGATCCTCAGCGTCCATCTGTCTGAGCAGGGCGACACCAACATGCACGAAACATCAGCACAGCATTCAGCATGCAAGTCGTTAATCTAGCATATACTAGGCTATATTTCACACAAAATATACCCTTCCTGCATAACCCACCAATAAAGTGAAAGCAACGAAAGCGTAAAAACAAAGAGAGAATCGTGCGGCTGCATAGCGGAACACTACTGTATTAACAAATAAAAGGTGTCACTCCAAACCAGACCTATTTTACAACTCTTATGATGTGAACAGCTTAATTTAAAGTAAATGTACCTGATGTATCCAAGCAGAGCCGATGAAGACCGCAGTCCATTAGCACCAGGAGAGTGAGAGATCAGCCAGCAGTCAGCATCCACAGCACGTCTGGGATGACGGCAGCTGCTACAGAGCAGACCTGTCCATGAACCAATCAACACCAGTCTGACTGCGGAGCGCCGCGTTAGCTTATAGGCAGCGTGATAGTTGGCTGAACAATCATCTACTACCACCACAGCTTACTGTTAACTAACGCTATTGCTGTTATGTCTCACTATTCTTTGTACTCAAATCCTGTATTGTACACAATCAGTGGCCGCAACAGTATCGGATGTAGAATTTTACTTTAAATTGCAGACATGTTAACTAAAGCGATTTTAAACAGGGCAGAACCTTGATTAGGCCAGGCAAAGCGTATAGCTGTCCTGGAGCCACGGACCCCCCCAGAGGGCCAGAGTTTCCAGGTTCACCATGCAGCACTTAATTGTGGGTAAATGAATTTAAACTTTACTTGGTGTTAGTGCAAACTGCACATTATAAACTAAAGTAAGAGTAAAATTTTGAGGCCCTGAATTAAAACTGAATTTAAAGCAGGGGTTTTCAGCTGATTGTGACCCAGGGACCACCATTCTGAATAAGAAGCAACCTGAAAAAAACAGAAAAAATCAACTGGACTAGATTTCTAGGTCAAAGACATTTCACCTCTTCATCAGTTCTGCCCAGTTCTGTGCAGAACTGATGAAGCCTGATGAAGAAGTATTTTCACTGTTAATGGGTAAATGTCCAATAATAAAGCTTAAGAATATTTAATATTTTGTTTGCTAAGATTTAATTAGGGGCTAATCTAAGCAGACCTCATCACAACTGCATGGGTGTGGTTTAATTAGATTTGACTGTCAGTAACCATAAAAACCATCAGCTGCCATTAACTCTGATTCAGGTACATCTGATTGAGGTACATCACATTTTTCTATGGGCTCCACCCCAAAAAACAGGGCGGGGTGTACACACACACACACACACACACACACACACACACACACACACACATACAATCTATAAAAAAAAAAAACTGAAATCTCTGGTTTGACCTTCCCTTGTAATTATGACACAGTAAGCCAGAATTATGACAAAGATCTCATACTTGTGAGATCCAGATCTTGACATCTTATATATATATATAATTAAAACATCAAAATCACACTTATGAGACAGTCAATTTGTTTCTTTTGTGAATGCAAAGCACTTTCATACGCTTCACACAACCAAATTTGTTCAAATATGAGAAGAAATGTGTTATTGGTGCTTTTATTACCATGAGTACAATAACTCCTTATGCTTTCAGAGGTGAGATTATATATATTCAGTAGATTTTATAGCCTAAACAGATAATTTAATGTATGTACAGTCTTTCAAATAAAAGCTAAGTTAAAATTGAATATCTGCTGAACTGAAATCACTGATTTTACTGTATCATATCATACAAATTTTGCAGTATCATTTTTGCATCTAATTATCAACCATGTATTGAGATACATGTCAAATTGTGTGAGTGGAAGAGATACACACCCCTAATGTCATTGTATAGGGAGAAGGTCTGTGTTTCTTTGTGAGGAGAACAACATCTTCAGGATAGACAACTGTGCAAGGCTGGATGGACTGCATAGTGAAAGCATGTGATAGTTCAGCTGGGTCTAATTATTGATCGACAATTTGTTGCCGGATGTGGGCAGAGACTGGGAACAGCCTTGGAGAAAGAAGAGACAAAGGCAGAACTGGAGAAGCCAGAGGAAACTACGGAGGTGGCGGATGAGCTAAATGCATCAGAGGATGTGAAAACATAAAGTGGTGATGAAAGAGAAACTTTCAGTTGAGAAAGCGGTGGAAGCCAGAGATGCTCACAAGTAATTTTTTTGCAAGTCTAAGTCAAATCTCAAGTCTTTGAGTGCAAGTCCAAGTCAATTCTCAAGTTCTTTGTGGTTGTAATGAGTGTCCTGTCATCTGCTTAGAACACTGCATTGCTATATCCAAGACAGTCAAAGCATATACTGCATTATCATCACTCCATCATCTATTAGCATACAGTATCAGCATTGATAATTTTTTTGTTTGGTAGATAGTATATATAAAAATGGATACTGAGAGTTACTCAGGGTAACAGGGAAATATTGCTAAAATTATAGGCATGCAATAACAACTGTAACCTGTTTTTCAATAAAGGTCAAGAGTACAAGCTACTGTGGAATAAAATTAACTCTCAAACTAATGACATTTTATAATCTACCATAAATTAAAATGTTTCTGTAGCTTCTCAAACCCAGTGTAATGGTAATCTAATAAGCCTGTAACATTACATGGTCAACAGTAAACCTGTAATCTGCCTGTAGCCCATGTTAATAATTAACAAGGTCTTTCTGGAGAAGTGGATGTTGTTGCTTGGTGGAGCCATGGGGGCACCCAACAGGGCAGGAGCTGGCAACTCAGTGGCTGTGGGAGCAAGGTGCAGCCCAAAGGATAGAAGAGAAGACAAAGGACAGGTGGTGCCAGGAAAGTAGGAAAACCAGTGAGCAGCCTGGTGCCAGATGAGAAGAATGAGGGAGAACGAGATGAAAAGATGACAGGATGAGTAGGCAGCCTGGTGCCCAAGACAGAAGGAACGAGGAACATCTCTTGGAAAGAGGAGTGGATGCAGAAACTGCCTGTTGCTCTGCTTGGGAGGCCTTGGCAGAAGGAGGAAACAGAACTGTTGTGGATGCAGAAACTGCCTGTTGCTCTGATTGGGAGGCCTTGGCAGAAGGAGGACACAGAATTGTCAAGTTTGCAACGATGCTGCGGAAATAATTGTTGTCGACTGGGGGAGTGACGTCTGTATGGGCATGAGAGTTTGAAGTGTAGTGCGAGGGTTTGGTAATGTGGAGGATGAGGGTAGTTGAAAAGTGATGCCGTGAAGTCTGACCTGCAAAATGGGTTTCGAAAGAAAATGTTTCTTTCCTTTGGTTCTCTCTGAAGCACATTGGATCAAAGAGTGACAACATCTCCTCCAAGGAAGGCGGTCAAATGTCCAGGTGATTTCTTTGAATAAAGTTTAGGCAGAGTACAAGAGGAAAGAGTTGGAATACAGTAGCTTTATTATCAGACCTATAGAAAGGAAAATGGTACTCTTTAGCCCACTCCGTGAAGACCCACAACGGTCTGGTTGGAGATTAAGTTCTGAGGCCTGGTGGGGGAAGAGCATGAAGGTGTATGAGCATGAGTGTGGGACAAATGATGAATTTTTTTTTTTCAAAGAAGGCATGATTACCTGCCAGAGAAGTAGTGGAGGCCGCTGCAGTCTGCTACAACAGGATGCTGTGCAACTTGCGGGACATTGCAGGTAGTGTAGCAGCATCAGCAGTATTACCTTTGGATACTGAAGTTGAGCCGGTCCCTCAATGGATGAGAAAGTTTTTAATCCAATGGAGAAATAGACAATCTGGGCCTTGCTATAAAAAGTGGAAGAGTCTTTCCTAGGTGGGTTAAATATGATTGGAAGAGGAAGGGGTTTGTGCTTTCGGGTATGGTCCTGCTCCTGAGCTTCAGATGAAAATCTCCAGTATATTGAATTTCCCTTTGGTGCTAGACAATTACAAAGGTACAAAAAATGCACAAAGATTCAGAGTTCCACGATAACTTTGACATTAGACACACGGTTTATGCATGAACCATCAGTCCATCTGTTTGTTCTGTTACAGAAAGTGCAGCATTGTTTCTGTCATGAAGCAGGAACTTCACCTCTTCTATAGATCTCCTCTCGGACCTCCACTTTTAAATTGTAGTGATACACTGGTGTACACCAAGACACTGTGATGTCACTGCTGGGTGTAGTCACAGGTGCAAGGGAGCACAAACACTGCACTGATGGTAACTTCCTCCCTGAACTCTGTGTGCAGCTTCACACTTTGGCTCCATCTGATGGTCACATTTGGGCATAGTAAGTACTGTATTTTCTTTTACTCAGCACACCTGAGTTGTGAGGGGTGGGGTGGGGTAATAAGAGGATGGTTTTATGGTTTATATATCAAGCTTTGAATGAATGTTAGTTTATTTAGTCAGTCTTTGCCCATTTGTTCTGTTTGCAGAACAAACTGAGCAGGTTAAGTAGGGTGGAGCTAATGAGTGCAAAGCATGGTTAAGTAGGGTGGAGCTAATGAGTGCCAGTTGTGGGCAATTACACAAGTGCAAAGCAGTGAACAGTCAGAGATAAAGCAGGGTGAGAGTAGCCTTCCTGAGACCAGGAAGTGGTGCAGGACATGTCACAGTGGGATAAATTAACATCATGCTGCCAGATTTTTCAGTCCAACATAGTAGGTTGTGGAAATGCGCCTTGACATCGGTTGCCACTTGCCATTAAATAAAACAAAGAAGAAAAAGATTTTTCAGTCCAGCTCTAGGGACAGCAGAGCCAGCCAAGGCAAAAGTGAACTAAACACCTACTTAGGGCCACTGTGCCAGCCAGAGGGCCTCTATTACCACTTGAAATTTCCCACAAGAGAGCTTGTTTATGCATATGTGCACTGTACTGGCACAGTTTGTCAGACCCTAATGTTAGATTACATGGAAAAAGCAGCAAAAAAGCAAAATGTTGCTAAAAAAGGACATATCTCTCTTGAGCAGAGAAAAGAAATGTGAAGCTAAAGAGTGGGGAAAAATATCATGGCTAATTACAGTATTTTACTTCTGTGAAAGTCTGGGGTGGCACAGCGGTGAGGTGATTTGGTGCTTGCCTCACAACAAGAAGGTTCCAGGTTTGAGCCCTGGCCAATCCAGTGCTCTGCAGAGTTGTTGTGCCTGCTTGGGTTTTCTCCGGGTGCTCTAGTTTCCTCCCACAGTCCAAAGACATGCAGCTTAGGTTGACTGGCGACTCTAAAAACTAGACATTATCCGGAACGGCATCCAGCATAAAACATGTCAAGTTTAACATGCAAATCATCAGTTGGGTGGCTACTAATTGCTAAATTGTTATTTATTCAATTATTTAAAATAGATTTCTAACTATTTTTGTTTTTTTCCCTCACAAGCAGAAGTTCCCTCCTTGTAACTTCTACAGCTGCATCATTGAGAGCATCTTGACCAGCTGCATCACTGTCTGGTATGGCAGCACTACTGCTATGGACCGCAAGCACCTGCAGAGAGCAGTAAAGACTGTGGAGAAGATCACCAGGACTCCACTGCCCTCTCTGCAGAGCATTTACCACCACAGGGTGCGTAGGAAGGCTGCCTCCATCCTCAAGTACCCCACCCACCACCAGCATGGACTGTTCACCTCCCTACCCTCTGGTCGGAGGCTCAGAAGTATGAAATGCAGGACTTCTAGACTGACAAACTCTTTCTTTCCCTCTGCCATCAGACTCCTAAACAGCTGACAGGAGTTTATTACCAGGAAATACGTCATGTAATATCACCTGGACTGTTTACATTCTCAGTTTGCACATGCATAATTGCACATTCACTGTTGACTATTGCATGTATGACAGTAGCATACATTCTCTTGTTATATTCCAATATGTTTTTATTATATCTCTTTTATTTGCTGCTTTAAAGTGCCTTAGATTTTGTTACTTATTTATCTACTTTATATTTCACTTGTATTGTGTGGCATTCATGTGGACAGCAAAGTATGAATTTTATTGTATAGGGAAATGTGTTTCCTAACTGTGCATATGACAATAAACACTTTAACTTTGACTTTGTTACCTTTTAAGATTAAAAATCATGGAAGCATAAAACACCCAAGCTGACATTGATATGATGTAAGCAATAATTGGTGTGTTAGATGTCAGTAAATGGACAAATGAACAAGCACTGACAACAGTGAAGAGGGGGGTGGAGTGCTCCCAAATCAAATTTTGCTTAGGGTCCCGTAACAACTTGGGCTGGACCAGAGGGACAGAAATAAAAGAAAAAGTAATAATAAAAAAAACATTGGAAGAATGTGAGAAAAAAAAAACAAAATAGTTAGAAAGCAATTTTAAATAACTGAATAAATAACAATTTAGCAAATGACTCCAGTTACTTTCCATGTGTGAAAAGGCCAAAAGCTGGAGTCAAAACACCGGTGATGTTTGCTTGTTTGTGGAAACGTTGAAAGTAAAAGTGTTGTAAGGTGGCTGTGTTTTGGAGAATCCAAGCTGCTGAGTTGTGTTGTTGGTCGGAATTGAGTGACAGCAGCTGATCTTCTAGTTTATCAGATTGTCAGTCAGCAGCATCTAGTGGACAGAGAGTAGAACTGTCTAGAACCAGACTAATCCGAGCTCACATCACCAATGACAAATGCGAGAGATTCAGAAGTGATGGGACAGCTGAGATAAAATAAGCTGAATATGTTATGTATTTTATTCTTAAATACTTTTCATACACAAAAATCCTGAATGAATCTGCGAAAGCTGATGTTCAGTGGTGGAAGAAGTACTCGTATTAGTACAGTAAAAGTTTACGACACCGCTGTGTACAAATGTTTTATGTTCTGAAAACTTTACTTAGCTAAATGTACTAGTAAGGTAATAAGTTTAATAACTTAAATGAACTTTAAAGCTGTTGAAGTGAAGTTCGTGTTAAACAGTTTTCTATGGAGCTGCAGTGATTCTTTTCATTATTGATCAATCTTCTGATTAGTGTTTTGATTAAAAATGAATTCTGTTAAAAACCAGAGAAGTGAGAAATGCTCATCACATGTTCCCAAAGCCCAGTGCAGCATCAGTGGTAGACTTACAACATTCTATATGTAGGGTAAATAAACTACTAACTACTGCTGCATCTCCACCAAGGCAACTCAGTTTCCCCATAAAGCCATTATACCTCAAACCAATATTTCCATGATAGTTTGACCCTCATAATATGATTGCTTGACCATGAAACCCTATTGCTGGTGTAACCCACTCCTGGGTAAGTACACCTCTAGATTTGTAAGGAGTTAAGTGCAACAAACAACGCAACACAAGCGAATACACCAACTGTAGCTTTAGTTTTTAACTGAACAGTGCACATAATATTACAATAAAATAAAATCAGGCCCTTTAATCAAACAAAAAGAAAATTGTCCATAATATTTTTTTTTTAGTTTTTGTTCAGTCTGGTGATCACTGTAGCCTTATTTGTCAATGTCAGCTTGGTTGAGATTCAGCCCAGACAACAGTCTGATCTGTCAGGTTCTGAGTCGTTCACGGGGTATCAGTGTTGATCATGGTGCACCCTTGTTCAATGTGTACCACTTCAGGTGACTGGCACAATCCTATCATAAAGCAGGTTATTCATTTAACTGTTTCAGCAGTCGTGTAGATACTGAGTTCCAGGAAGATCAAATGGGAAGCTCACCATCTATGAGAGCCATAGACTTTCTTCATTGGGCCTTCCCAATGATTCGCCCTCAACTACAACACCTGACTGAAACAGGAGAAGTGCAGCTTAGTGTTATAGAAATCAAGATCAGTCTTGGTCTCAAGACCAATTTGTGAAAGTCTTGATCTCATCTTGAAATTGACCACATTTTTATTTGGTCTTGTCTCGGTCTCAAAGTGGACTCAGGATTTTATTTCAAGACCAGTCAAGACCACAACTGTGCAAAAAGTGCCTGTGTATTGATTGTTTTATTTGTTAACATCATTACCAAGGTTTCCCTACCATATCAACACTTAGATGCATCAACTGCCTTAAGCCAAAATGAACATTAAAAAGGTGATACATCAAAATGAACATAAAAACAACAACAAGCATTCTATGCTGGAAAAAATGGAGGTGGCTTGATCTTAAATGTAGGTTGGCAACAGGAATGACATGCTAATCACCAATCAGTGTTTGTGTGATTTATCATCAAGCTAATCAAACAATTGAGTGGATATTCCTCTGTATTGTTAGGTGGGCAGTTACACCCAGAGTGGATTAATATCTTATAAATGAAAGCTGATAGAGAGATGATCAACAAATATGGCCTATTTTACAGCTAAATGTTAGCTAACCTAGTTAGCATACGGTACATACTGTAGATATTATGTATGTATGTATGTACTGAATTAAGTTGCATTAGCTTGAGAAGCTGCTATGGTAAAGTTGCAATAATATTCATGGCCCTAGTGAAACTTTGTTAAAACATAAACAGCTCCTTTTTCCAATCACAGTGAAATAGAAAACAAGCTACAACCTAGTTTTTGTCAAAATGAGCCATCCTCCGAGCTTTCCCCACACATACATACTCACTGGACAGATAACACTGGTCTTGGTGCAGCCGGCTGTGAGACCAAGGACCATCTACAAAATGCAACATCAAAAAGAGAGAGCCTACTTCAAAAATACTAAACAACTTAAATAACTCTTGTTCATTATTGGATTAGATTAGATTAGATTCAACTTTATTGTCATTACCCATATACAAATACAAGGCAACAAAATACAGTTTAGCATCTAACTAGAAGTGCAATAACAGCAGTGCAGGCTGTGCAGTATCTATATTATTAGTATTATAATAGAACACAAATTTTTTTTTCAGAATTTGGGGTAATTTTTATTGGGAAAGATATTCAGTAAATTCACACTTACAATGTAGAGTCACCACAATCACTCAACACTTCAAGGGTCTCTTGATATACTACAACATTTAATTTGTGTTCTTTGTATTATTATTAGTATTATAACTGCTATCACTTTCACTCAGTGTGTCTCTCGCTACATAATCATTGTAACAATATGTACCATAGTAGAAAGTCACTTTCGGCTTTTCCCGTTTAGGGGTTGCCACAGCGAATCTGACATTTCGCATGTTGACATTTGTCACGTGTTTTACGCCGGGTGCCCTTCCTGACGCAACCCTGATTCGAACCCGGGGCGCAGCGGCGAGAGCGCCTGCCAGGGACGGCTAACAATATGTACCATAGTACTTTTCATAATGTACTATGTTTACAATTAGTATACAAAAATAAACATACTTTACTATTTTATACATGAAATCATACAACACATCAATCAGTGTGTGACTTTATAATAAAACTGCCAAGAACAATTACAGGCTAGAAAATATTGACTATAAATAGAACAGGGTGACAGTAACACACCTGCTAAATAGTTTTGGCTTAATTGCAGTATTCTCTATGATATTACACCCCACTTTTTTCAAGAAAAACACAGTCATGCAAGGCAAGTCGGCTTTATTTGTAGATAGGTAACAATGGAAGGTTAAACCTGAATAGGTAATTGATCTCTTTCAGGATGACAGTTCCTCCATTTGCAGGGCACGAGGGGTCACTGAATAGTTTGATAAGTACGAAAATTATGTAAATCATATGCTTATGGCTTTCAGTCACCAGATCCCAATGCAGTTGAACATCTATGGGAGATTTTGGAGGGACGTATTAGATAGCGTCTCCACTACCATAATCAAAACACCACTTGAGGGAATATTTCTTAGAAGAACAGTGTTCATCTCTCCTGTAGAGTTCATAGATTTGAAAATTCAATGCCAAGGTGCACTACAGCACATGGTGCCCACCACACCTTAATAAGACATTTAATGTTGGATTTATCTTTCACTTGTCACCTATCTGTATATACAGAATGTAACCTCCAATGCTGCTAGCATCTGACATTTATTACAAATATCATTATAGCTAAAAAAAAAAGGTGAGGAATAAATAAACATGTGACAATCCAAGCAAGATAAACAAGGAGAGGAAGAGGGAGAAGCCATTGCTCTAGTTAAGCTACTATCTTAGCTAGCTTCTAAGCCAGCTGACCTAAAAAAACAAGTTAATTTGGAAATCAGCAAGATATTCTCTAACACAGGTACTGAAGTAGTGCAGGTATACAGTATGTTGTAGCTGGGGTTAGGGCCTTGCTCAAGGGCACCACAGTGGTGTTAATGACAGTGAGGCAATCAATTGTCCCTGTCCCAACCATCCAGATTTAATCCTGCCAGTCCAGGCAACCCTCCAGTCACAAGCCAGCATTATGCCGAATCATGGTAAAAGAAGACATTCCTACATGGTGACATGATGCATAACAACAGAATGAACATTATTCTAAGCTTTTTACTGAAAAGAATATAGGATGTAACCCCGTAGGTACTCCCCAACACTGAAAATTAATAATCCTACAAAACAAAGAACTGAATACTTGGTGCTATGAAACTGTATCTTTTCTTTTCATTTACTCTTTTTAGTAATGTGATTACAGCAGCAGGCTCAGAGCCAACCCTTAACGCACCTTGAAAGATACTTTTGCAGAATTCTTAAAGGACATTATGACTAGTCAGAATTTAATCTCAAGATATTTCAATTGCAGTTTTGACTAATCATAAACTTCAGTTTCGGATATTGATGCTAGTTCAAATATATTGTAGCTATATTTCACATATCTATGTTTTGGATCATCTTTTGACTATCCTAAATGTAAACTACAGGATGTGAACACTTTTGCAAAGCGGAACCTTGTGCAAAACCTGTTAAACTCACGGCTCTATTATGAGCGACGGACTTCCTGCAGAGATAAAAACATATTAGATTCATAGAACCATGATTAGATCTATATCTGTGCGGAAGGGAAGTCTGCGTTAGTTCCATATTTTAATCCGGGTTAATTTATACATTATTTAAACAATTATAAAATCTGTCCCTTGGAAAATAAAATACTTAGAAAACAGGAAGTGAATCAACTAACCAATCAGCTGTCTGGAAAACGTGGCATGCGCAAAAGAACTTCGAATGGCGGTGTGACATATGAAGGTTAATGTTAGCTGAAACTTTAATGCAGTTACCGGAGCCAGTTATTAAACTGGCCTTATGCACGTTGAACGGTTGTAGGGTGTTTCACTAAACATTAGTGTGTCCATTCTCACAGACTACGGAGTCAGGTAAGGCACTAAGTTACTGCTAAGAACTGAACACATTGAACTCTGTTAACGTATTCATTATTTATGCTATTGGTTGTGGGTTTTTTTTTATTATGGTTTTAGGAAAGTCAAAACCCTAATGCGAACACATTGCTTTAATATGACGACTAAACGTTAAAACCAGTAACATTAACTCACCGTGTTTAGTCACTATGATTAATTGAGAGATGTGTGGACAGACATCAGACTCGTAACATAGGCACCAGTGGTAACGTTCGACCCTACTACAGTATGACACTTTATGGACTTTTAAGATTTGGCTTTCAAATGAATCGTGACAATAACTTGTATCACAATGGTGAAATCTAGAATAGTTTAAACCGTTAGGTAGGATTACATTATATTTTGTGTGTTGTTTTAATGTCTAAATTGGCATTGTTTAACATTTTACCCCAGTGTAAGATATAAAGAAACATTTTAATTGCTCTTTTTAAATTGGTAAAACAGGTTTTACTTTTTCATTGTATATAATTTGCACCTGTTTCCTGTTTTCATTTTAATTCTGAAACAAAGGCACTTTGTGAAACGGGTTAAAATATATATATATTTTTCATTTTTCAGCAGTCTGAACTTATTTTTATGCAGAGAGGTTTGTTCCTAACAGCAGTCAGTGTTTTAAACAGCCTTCTGGGTTTGTCAAGCATGGCCAGCTCATTGTCATCTATAACCCCAATGTAGCATAAGCATTTATGAGAGGCATAAACTGTAGCCAGTTTATGCGCATTATGAAAATGCACTTTCTTGCAACTGTTAGCATCTCTGAAACCTGGCATGGATCAGCCCATCACACACACTGCATGCATTTAAGTGGACTTGATTAACCTGGTTATGTTTGAGGTTTTAAAGTATTGTGCATGTAAAATAGTATCCCAGTTTCAGATGCCTGTATAGCCTCTTATTCCGGTTTTGAGAAACACAAATATGCTAGATTAAGTACTCCAAAAGAAATCTATAAGGCTTATCCAGGTTTCTGGACTTTCCAGACTATCTGCAGCATTGAACTTAAGATGAACAGAAACAGTGTAATCAGTGAAAGAATCTGACTTTAGGACCCATGAAGAGATGGAATTTTATCTTTTGTTAATGAAAAATTTAAATATACTCTGTAATTTAGATGGGAGAATGTATAGAAATGCAGGCCTTTTCAAATGTGTAGTGGATACCTTATGGGATGCCGCTTTCTCAACTCATAGTGTAACTACAGTGCACCAAGTCAGATCATGGTGGGAAATCCTGAAGAAAAATGGCCAAACATCAAAATAAAAGAACTGGGTCAAGTCCATCAACTTTCAGATTTTTCAAAATATTTGATGACATGCTTGGCCACTGTCCACTTTCCACTGCAGAGGAAAGAGGGGCTATTAACATTGGCTTTTCCTGTCCAGTGGTTACTGAGCCTCCGACAGGCGATACATCAACTCCGGTTATTAAGGTTAGCACATAGTATATCCAATTAGGAAACATTTTTCTAACATATTTATATTGATAGATAGAGAAGATGACACAGTTGAGGGGGCTGAAGATTTAGTAGTCATCACTCACTAGGATACTAGTTTTTATCATGTTTGCATAACCAGATTTCTCTGTTCCATGTAAGCAGCATATGACTAATTAGCTCTGATTTGTGCTTCTCATGTATTACGTACACTCAAATCACAAAAGTCATCTTCCCTTTACCTGCAAAACTGAGACCATTTTAACCCGGTACTGTCATAACACTCACCCAAATTCTGAAGGTATTTTCCGAAGTCGTCATAGACTCTTCTAACAATGTGGATTCAAACATGATCTGTTCCAGTCCAGGAAAAAAAAAAGTTTTGTCAGTTTCTTGGGCAAAACAATTCTTTTCAGTTAAACAGAGATGGTGACAGGAAATGGTGTCGCCTTTCATGCTTTTTGTGGAAGTCCAGCTCATAATCAGTGGTCGAGCCGCTTTCATACAAAGCCAGAGTGACAAAGTAAGTTCCTATCATATTTCTTTTTTATGAGACGGATGAAAATAGATTATACTTTTCTTGGAACGCACTGGATTATTTTTGATTCCACGTTGTTAGAAGAGTCTAGGACAGTTCAGGAAATACCTTCAGAATTTAGCTGAGTGTTGTCAAATGATGGTATAGGTTTAAAATGGTGGGCAAGTCTCAGTTTCACAGATCAACAGAAGATTATCTCTGTGACTTGATTGTATGTTATATGTGAGAGGCACAAGCTGGGGCTAATGTTGAATATGGTCAAAACCAGGATACTCTTAATAACCAGGATTCTCATGTCCATGCAAATACACTCACTGTTCCCAGAGAGATTAGCCGTGGATGGATTATCGATTGTGCCTATCAAACACAGGCCTGGGTGCACAACAGGTCATAGTTCTGATTTAAGAAAATGGAACCTGCTGCAGTACAAAATTTATTACATAAAACAGGGTTGGTATTGTTTATGTCAAAATTAAACTTTTCTTCTTTGACATATTCAAAATAAATAAAAAAAATCTTGTAATAGACATATGAACATACTGTATACAGTGGCAAGAAAAAGTATGTGAACCTTTTGGAATTTCATGGTTTTCTGCATTCATTTGTCATAAAATGTGATCTGATCTTCATCTAAGTCAAGAGTACTGACAAATATAATGTGCCTAATATAACAACACAAAAGAAATTCTGATCTCTCATGTCTTTATTGAGAACAACCATAAAAACCTCTAGTGGAAAAAGTATATGAACCCTTGAGTTATTGACCTCAAAAAAGCTCATTGGAGTCAAGTGTTAGCATACCTGGAGTCTTGTTAAGAAAATGAGTTTGGAGGTGTGGACT
>NW_018127972.1:3585763-3589319 GCF_001952655.1 Monopterus albus | reverse complement strand
CAAGAAGGGTATCTATGGCAGGACACCATGAAGGAAGCCACTGCTTACTAAAAAGAACATTGCTGCATGTTTGCAAAAGAGCACATTGACACTCCACAGCGGTATTGGCAAAATGTTTTGTGGACTGATGAAACTAAGACTGAACTATTTGGAAAGAACACACAGCACTACATCTGGCGTAAACAGGGCACTGCATATCATCATGAAAACATCATCCCAACCATAAAGTATGGTGGAGCAAACATCATGATTTGGGCCTGTTTTGCTGCATCAGGGCCTGGTCAGCTTGCAATCATTGAGGGGAAGATGAATTCCCAAGTGTATCAAAAATTTCTTCAGGATAATGTGAGAATGTCTGTACGTCAGCTGAAACTCTGTAGAAGTTGGGTGATGCAACAGGACAATGACCCAAAACACCGGAGCAGGTCCACAACAGAATGGCTTCAGAAAAACAAAATCCGCCTTTTGAAGTGGCCAAGTCAGAGCCCAGACCTCAACCCAGTAGAGATGCTATGGAATGACTTGAAGAGAGCCATACACGGGAGACGTCCAAAGAATATGACGGAGCTAAAGCAGTTCTGTCAGGAAGAATGGGCTAAAATTCCTCCTGAACAATGTGCAGCTCTGATCCACAGCTACAGGAAGCACCTGTTTGAGGTTATTGCTGCCAAGGGGGGGGTCAACCAGTTATTAATTCCAGGGGTTCACTTACTTTGTCCACTACCATTTTGAATGGTGAATGAGTGTCTTCAATAAAGACTGAAAGATCAGAATTTTTTTGTGTTGTTTTTGTAGACACATTATATTTGTCAGTTCTCTTGACTTAGATGATGATCAGATCACATTTTATGACAAATTAATGCAGAAAACCATGAAATTCCAAAAGGTTCACATACTTTTTCTTGCCACTGTATATGGAGAGGTAACTAAGAAGAAATTGGAGTACTGAAAAAAGTCAAAGATAGTGAAAGGTTTAAGGTGATTTAGATAGTGTCTCCATCACATAATTTGTCCACCAGACGGCACTAACAAGTTTATTGCAGTGTAAACACAAAGCCCACTTTATCACAAGATCAACTTTAACAGTGTAGAGTTGTTATTGTGATGACTGTATAATTGATTATGTAGCCATAGTATATGCAAAGTGTCCCAGATGTAATAGGATTTTATGTTTTAACTGTCTCCTCTGTGTATTAAGTTTTGTCTCTGCTCTGTTCAGCAGTCATGGCTGGTCTATCCAACTATGCCATGCGCATGGCCAGACTGAGTGCACAGATCTTTGGGGAGGCTGTGCATCCAACAGATACCAGATCTATGAAGGTGGTCAAGCTGTTCCAGGAGCAGCCCCTGGCAAAGAGAAAAGAAGTGTATGACTGGTACCCACAGCACAGGATTTACTATGCCATGACCCAGAAGCTCAGGTTTATGGGACTATTCAGGTAATGCTGACACAACTTATGATCTGTGGCAAAGATTTATGTTTGATCCTTGATAATAATAATATTTGCCTTATTAAAATAAAATTCATCTTTTCATTAAAAGCATAGCAGGATAGGGATGTATTGTAGTCTTTGATGTTTGGAGGGATTTTAATGTGAAACAACTATGCAGGAAGTGTTTTATTGGTGGTACGTAGCTTAACAGTGATTTTAAACAAGTAGGGATTTTTAATTAGTCAGTGTAGTGCAGTTAAAAGGACAAACTCCGAGCATTAGTGTAAACCTAATGTTTAGTAAAGCAAGGTAAATGTTTTAACAACACATTTTCTTTTCTTTCTCAGAGATGAGCATCAAGACTTCAAGGATGAGATGAATCGCCTGAGGAAATTAAGAGGAAAGGGGAAACCAAAGAAAGGAGAGGGGAAGAGAGCGACCAAGAAGAAATGAGCCGCAACATTTTTGCTGCCTCATCGATCCACAGGACTTAATTTTATTTTACTCTTTATGAAGGCAGACAGGAGTGGACTGTGTATGTTATTGTGAGGGAGTTGCTACTCCTGAAAGAACACAGATGGTCCAGTCACAACTATTGCTTTGTCTGAAGCTTCTTCTGTGTTGGCAAGAATTAATACCTAAGGTCAGCATTACACCTGAAACATTCTCATCGAAGTCTGTTGTATCAAGTAACTTGCATCCTTGTTGGACAGCGTATGGTCTCTTGCATTTAAGTTGCAAGGGGTGGAATACTGTAGTAAGAGAAAAGAAACAGCCAATCAAATGCTAACGTGTCTTTCAGTTGGATGCTACTAGGATAATCTGACCACTAGGATCATCTAAGACAGTGGTTCCCAAACTTTTTTCGGTTAGGCACCCTTTTTCTCAGTAAAACTATTTTGACCCCCCACCCCAATGTAAGTCAGTTTTATTTATCGGTTGCCGTGTCCCCCTTGACTTAGCTCCAGCAGATCTAAGAACACATGCAACAGTGTGAGGTCTATATTGATGGTTTTTCAAAATTCATGGATTAATACTTTTTGGTTTACTGCAGCTGTAATGTACCTTATGTCCACTTATGAGTTGTTAGCTGGGGCTAGCTTTACTGAAATGGAATGGCTAGAAAATGATGACATCCATTTTGTTTTCATAATAAAATCAATGTGATAAATGTGTAAAGTCTTAGCAAAGTTCATACTGCTTCCTGTTCAAAACCAGTACAGTAAAACCACAACACAGGACACAGATGTTAGTAATGAGTTTGATAGGGTGTCACCTATTCCAGTGAATATGTGGGTGTATCTAACTCTAGGCCAGATCGGGGTTTTTTTTTGTTTTTTTTTGGTACTGATTAACCAATTTCCTGATGAAGCACTTGAGCAACCGTTGTATTTAGAGTGTCACACCTCATCTGTGGAACCTGTACTTTCCAAGCTCAAGGTCCAAAGGATTTGACCTGCACTGACCTGAATTACAGGAGAAAATTAATGAAGAAAAGAACTAGGGTCATATTAAATCATTAAATTAGATCAGGATTTTTTTTTTATATATAAATTTGGGAAGTTTTTACTACTTAAATACTGTTAACTAAGACAGGTCATCTTGTCTGGAGGTCTGGACCTGAGCATGGATGATCAAAATAATTTTGACATCTGTTTGAGGGAGGATTATGAGTGACTAACTTGACCTACAGTAAGTTTGGTAGCAGTAAATGCTTCCCAAGTTTTCTGAAAACTTGTTTTGAAATACCCTTGGTAGTGAATTTGGTAGGAATTTATATGTTGGACATATATGTGTAAATATATTTGGACATTTTAAACTTGCTGAGGTCTCCTACAAGGCTTAGGGATAAAGAACTCTCCAGCCAATGATGGTGGATAAAGTAATTGTCAAAACACAAAGAGCATGTATGTGTTTTCAGGTATTTATATGTTGGAAATTTCAATCTGGAAGTCTCAGAAATGCTGTGCATTGAGTTTAGAAGGTTATTTTAAACATTTATACTGTATTAGTTGCATTTTGCAGTGGGAAAAAAACGACATTAGATATAGGGAACCAATAAATGTTGTCATATTCAAGCCTCCCTTTAAGAAATCAGTTTAAATTTTGTAACCTTGGCTAAT
>NW_018127972.1:3580239-3585744 GCF_001952655.1 Monopterus albus | reverse complement strand
CCCACCAAGAGCCGGGGTCTGTCGGAGGTTTCTTCTGTTAAAGGGAGTTTCTTCCATTAACATTTTTGCTCATTGGGGATTTATTGGGTTTTTCCTTAATAATAATAATAATAATTATAATAAATTTTAGTGTGCCAAGTGTACAGTAGTAGTCCTTCCTCCAGTCTGGAGCCTTGGGAGCTCGGTCCTCTGTCCTGCGTCTCTGTCTCCCCCTCCTGTCCTCAGTACCAGCCTGCGTTTCCCTTTATTATTTTCCACTCAGTTTCTCGCAGTTTAAAATGGCGGCGTTGAGCAGCGCCGAGTCCCCACCGCCCGTCTTTAACGGAGACCCCGCGGAGCGGGAGCCGGGCAGGAAGCGGGGCCTGGACGAGCTGGGCACTAGGCTGGACTCCTCTTGCTCGTCGGTGATCCCCGGAGGTCCACAGCATGAGGAGGTAAGTGCCACGGCAGCGGGGTAGCGGGTCTAGGCTAAGCAGGGGACACGGGCTCCGAGCGGAGGTAACTGGATGTAACGTTAAATCTTCAGGAAACACCGGCTGTTACATGGATCGCTGGGGGTGCAGTGCGGGGGACAAGACGATGCACGAAATGTAAACGAACATCTGAGCGCCAGGCTTTCACAGCCCTCGGCTTGCAATGAACATAAAAATCCGGCAGACTAATGTGAGTAGGAGGGGAAGGTTTTATTCGTAATAGCCTCTGTTTATTTCGGGCCTACTTTATTCCACTCGCTCCTGGCTTCGTTTTCCAGGCTCACTGCAGCTGCAGCCTGGTGCTCCAAAAGAGCACACACACATACACACACACACACACACACCGCTGTTGACACAACAAAGACACGCAATTACACCGCGTTCTGATGCATTCTAGTGGATTCTAATGTTCTCGGTTTCATTTTCACCAATTCAGCTGTGGTTCTTTATCTCAGGAGGGTGATGATGAGGAGGATGAGTGATGATGATGATGAGGAGGAGGAGGATGGAGATGGAGACTACTCAAGTCGTGCTTGTGTTGTTGAGATGCAATTTAGATAACGTTACATAGGCTACTTACATTTATATTACAGGCTTAACAGTCAGCTCGCCCACGTCCACACACAGACATAACCATCAGCCAGTTTGTATTCTCATTGTATTCACAGTGACCATGTAGCCTAGCCTGGGTATTAGTGTGTGCAGGTCAGAGGCCTCGCTGCTAGACCATGGCAGTCACACTAGCAGGATACTTCAGTCAAGAGTCAGTCATTTTTAAAAAGCTTGTAATATTACAACTAATATAAAATCAGAATCCGCCTTATTGGCTGAGTGTGTTCCAACGCACAAGGAATTTGACTATGGTACAGAGGCTATCAGTGTGCTTTTGTAAGGCACAAGAAAATTTTAAAATGTATATAAGAAAATAGGTGTAACTATACACACACACACACACATATGTACATTGTGGCAGAAGGGCTTCAGATGGATATGTCCAATCATGCAAGTGTGGGTTAAGTGTTCATAAGAGTGATGGCAAAGGGGCAGAATCTCTCCTTCTCTGGTTGTTTTGGCGTACAGTGACCTGTAGCACCTTTCGAGAAACTGGTACGTAGTTATATCACCTCATGTCTTCCATCTAACCTTGACAGCCACCAGTTTGCATACCGGGCAAATAGATCTACAGAGGATGCCATCAACACCACTCTCCATACTGCTCTGTCTCATTTGGAGCAGCCGGGGAGCTATGTGCGGCTGCTGTTTGTGGATTTTAGTTCCGCCTTTAACACCATCCTCCCTCACAGACTTGTGTCCAAACTACAGGCTCTTGGACTTTCCAGCTCCATATGCCATTGGATTCTGGATTTCTTGACTGCCCGCCCGCAGAGGAATGGAGCTCTCCCATCAGTTTCAGTCTAATTACACACACACACACACACACAGAGACAAAAACTTGTTTTGCTGATATGTTAAAGCAAAGTTAGTAACAAATGAAATGCCAAATTAAAAAATGCAGTCAATAATAACAGACATTTACTGTATATACCTTCACAAGTAAATGTTAGGCTTCAGTCAACCATGTGCTTAAATATAGTGGAGCAGTGAAAAGAACCAGGGTTGTGCTTGGCTCACAGACCTGTTAGACACACACTGGCAGAGGCAGCAGGCGTCTGTAGATAGGCAGAGGGAAATGGAGTGCAAACAGGTAGCTTTAAATTAAGGAACAGAGTCACTCGTGTTGATTGATGGTGATTGTTTCTTAATATTGGCAAGGAATAAAAAAACAGCATCCGTGTCTTCTGTCGTCGATCTGATCGCCATTTGGTGCAAGTCTATGCCATAGTTTTATACTCTGTTGTCAAGAGGATGAGTGAGTTTTAGAGAGATGATATAAATCTGCTGATATGTTTCAAACATGTAAAATGTACTCCAGTGATTTCACTCTTTCAACTCCATGAAGTTGGGGGGCTCACAAAAGAGATGAAGGAATGGTATAAATTTATGCTGCAGTGGCTGAGATATGTTAACTTTTTGTTCCTAAGGGCCAAGTTCCAAAAAGAAAATATCAGTTTTTTAAAGACCTTTCCTGGCTGGTAAATGCTCACATTTCTTCATATTTCACATCCTCAGTTTTGTAATACTTGTTTCTTCAAGAAATGTATAGGTTGTGTTCAAAACCACTCTATATTTGCTAAACAATTTACCCACTACTACTTTGAGTGTCCAAATTCTAAGTGTGTGTGAATATATTCACCATAGACTATCCTGCATATAAAGATGGATATTGTGAATATGGTGGCTACCTTCTTCCTTTGGTGACACATTTTGCAACCAGATTTGTCGCAATAGTGACCAGAGATGGAGTGACAGGGTCAGGTCACCTGTCAAAGCTGTCCAGTCATCTGAAATGCACTCTTTTTTTAATATCATAAAATAACGTAAACTTGCCAGAAAAATGAACACTTCTACACAGATCAGCATCATCATATCTACCCAGAATGACAGAAGTCATCTTTGGGGAAAATTTGTTTGATTTTTATTTAGAAATTTTAATTTGACTCATGTGCCATGGGCTAACATGTAGGGGGAAGGGTTTATGACCCGCCACTAGGGTGTGATTGACCTGCAGTGGCTTCGCTTCTGGGAGCTGTGATGTTGTCCATACCGTCTATGGTGTCCCCCTGTGTAGTACCCCTAAAAATTCCACAGTGGAAGAAAAAAATAGTGTACATGAAAAAATTGCTAGAAATCCCAAAACGTAATGCTCTGCATTTCATAGATGTAATAATACCATTACTAGTAGCCAACAGTGGTGATGCAAAATGATTTTGATCAGTAAGTATCTGACATCTCAGTTCACTGCTCACTATTGAATGAATTATTAAGTGTCTATTACATAAGCAGCAGTGAATGAATAAGTGAGAGAGTGATTGCGGACAGCCATAATTTTCCAATTCAATCTGATGTAACCCCGATGACATCACTATGACATCATTAGGGTTCTTTTAAGACAGAACTCATACAGCTGTTTTCACAGGCTTAGATATGCTGCTCATGATTAGTAAACTCACAACATTGTAATAGGGCTCCCTTTTAATTCAAATACAAACATTAGGGTATATTTTGATGTTAATACAGCTGTACTTTTACTTAAGTAATATTTTGAATGCATGACTTTTACTTAGAGTATTGTTACACTGTGGTACTGCTGATTTTTATTTTAGTAAACAATATGACTATTTTATCCACTGCTGGGTTTTGGTAGCTAATGTGTGTTTGGGGTGTGGAGGGGGGGGGGGGGGGATGCGCTCACTTGGCCTGTTAACGTTACATCTGCAGCAGTGGAGAACAGCGCCTGTACTGCAGCGTTACTACTAGAGAACGCCGGCGTTATCCAAAACGGGCACAGGTCTGTAGAAACGAGGTGTTTTCTTTGCCTCACCAGTTTGAGTGAAGTGCTGCAGTGTGTGTTGCTAAGCTGAGCTGCTCTCATGTGTTAATAAGCTCACTGTTCTGCTACGCTAACGTCAGTCTGTTGGTGATGGGCTACGAACTATTCACACAGTCCTCCACACTTGTCTGTCAAAGCTCATTACCAAGTCATCAACACATGCTCAGATGATTCCCTTGTCTACAGTAGAAACTCGCTAATAGTCACCACAGTGCAGAGGAGGGACCATTTTTACTGGTACTTTTGGGGACACATGACACAGAATATTTGAATATTTAAGAGTTGAACATCAAAAGTGTCACAATTGAGTTATATTATCAGTAAATCAAATCTTGAAAAGCTCAGTTTGTGGTGCATTCATGAACATATCAACTGGGACAGTTTTGGCTCTGTTTGTAAAATGTTAATATAACCCCACAGGAAAAATGAAAAGTGGTGGATTACTTATTGGTAGTTTTTTTGTTGTTGTTTGTTTTAGGCTGCTATTGATAAGGGATTAACTTAAAAACATTGCTGTAGAAAGGTTTTGACAGAATGTTAGCTTTTATCAAAGTTATAAACTTTTCATCATCATGAGTGGAACTATATCAATAATGTAGATAAATTCATTTACTTTTCATTCATCCAGTGGTTTAAATTAGTAATAATTATAGGCAGAGCTTAAAGGAGTCTACCCGAAGATAGACAGGTTGCATTGTAAAGGTAAATAAACCTCAAAGAATTTTACGTTTTTGAAGGCCATTGACAGAACAACTGCTCGCACATGGACCAAAAAGTAAATGTGGGTATAAAGATCCAAAAAGAGTGAATTTGTTTCATGTGTAAAAATATGATACGGTGAAAAAATGTAAATGAAAAGTGAGCAGTCAGTTAAAGGGCCATCATCGTCACAATTTTCAGACCATGCAATTTTAGTCATAAATAGGCTGCTATCAATACAGAGCATTCAGAATGAGAGGCGAGGAGCACAAGGTGCATCACATGAACCCATCAGCCACAAACCATGCATGGTGAGCAGAATATTTACAGTGCATTTGAACATTTTGTTGATTAATCTGCCATTTTTTTATGAACCCTTTAGTCTAGAAAATGTTATAAAATAAAAACCAAAAATGTCACCTAGCCAGTCTGAAACAAATTCATTATTTTACAAATAGAGCCAAAACTATCCCAGTATACTGCCATGTGCAATATGACAAAGAAAAGCAGCAAATCCTCACATTTGCAGAGTTAGTAGAATGCAATGACATTACTGTATGTCCATAATCAATTTTTTTCTATGAGACCTTGTCAGATACAGTCATGCTCTGTTTAAGCTCTGGTTACAGGTGCCTAGCAGGAATTCTGTTGTAGTCGTTCTTGACTTTCACAGCTTTATCATGTCAAATTTTTTGGTTCTTACTCATTCTCTTCTAGAGTTTTTTGTTCATCCTGAGTGTTTTTACTTAACTTTTAAATTGATGATTCACACAATAATCAAAGAAACAATGTGACTATGGTACAGAGGCAATCAGTGTGCTTTTGTAAGGCACAAGCAAATGTAAAAATATATCTAAGAAAATAGGTGTAATTATATATATA
>NW_018127972.1:3576570-3578663 GCF_001952655.1 Monopterus albus | reverse complement strand
TGTACATTGTGGCAGAAGGGCTTCAGATGGATATGTCCAATCATGCAAGTGTGGGTTAAGTGTTCATAAGAGTGATGGCAAAGGGGCAGAATCTCTCCTTCTCTGGTTGTTTTGGCGTACAGTGACCTGTAGCACCTTCCAGAGGGGAGGAGTTCAAACTGTTTGTGACCAGGATGTGAGGGGTCTGCAGGAGATGTTCTACCTCTACGTTAAAACAGATGTCTCATATAGTGACCTGTCCTTCTCAGACTTCTGTGGCCACAGGCCCCAGTTTAAAGTCCAAACACTTTCCTTACCTGACCATAGCAGTTAAAAAATGCCACAGTAACATGTCAGGGTGACAGTGACATAGTAGAGTTGGGCAGTCCTCAGTATTTTCATATTGTCATTACTGATGGCTGATCTAATCGCCTCTGGCCTTTCTCTCTCATCATTTTAAATGTGGATATAGCACCGCATTTTACAGCACTGTTGCAGTGATTAAACTGTATGTTGGTCCATTTCACCAGACAATGCAGAGATCACAAAATAAGTTTGTCTCAAGTAACGGCTTGCTTCTGCTGAATGGAGCTCTCCCATCAGTTTCAGTCTAATTACACACACACACACACACACACACACAGACAAAAACTTGTTTTGCTGATATGTTAAAGCAAAGTTAGTAACAAATGAAATGCCAAATTAAAAAATGCAGTCAATAATAACAGACATTTACTGTATATACCTTCACAAGTAAATGTTAGGCTTCAGTCAACCATGTGCTTAAATATAGTGGAGCAGTGAAAAGAACCAGGGTTGTGCTTGGCTCACAGACCTGTTAGACACACACTGGCAGAGGCAGCAGGCGTCTGTAGATAGGCAGAGGGAAATGGAGTGCAAACAGGTAGCTTTAAATTAAGGAACAGAGTCACTCGTGTTGATTGATGGTGATTGTTTCTTAATATTGGCAAGGAATAAAAAAACAGCATCCGTGTCTTCTGTCGTCGATCTGATCGCCATTTGGTGCAAGTCTATGCCATAGTTTTATACTCTGTTGTCAAGAGGATGAGTGAGTTTTAGAGAGATGATATAAATCTGCTGATATGTTTCAAACATGTAAAATGTACTCCAGTGATTTCACTCTTTCAACTCTATGAAGTTGGGGGGCTCACAAAAGAGATGAAGGAATGGTATAAATTTATGCTGCAGTGGCTGAGATATGTTAACTTTTAACTTGATGATTCAGACAATAATCAAAGGAACAATGTGAGTTTATCAGCCATTTCTGTAAGCTGACTAACACCAGCGTATACAGCTGTGCAACCTTGCCATATTTGTGTGGATTCTGGCTCTGGCACAGAATTCTTTATCACATTTATGATGCTGCAATTTCCCTGTTGGATTTTCCAGCTGGTGAAACAGTGCACAAATCCAGACTTATTCAAATTATTTAACAATTTCATATATTTACTATAGTTGGCACATTGGCGTGGTGCTTAGCGCTGTTGCCTTACAGCAAGAAGGCTCTGGGTTCGAGCCCAGGCCAGGTACTCCGCCTTCCTCCCGCAGTCCAGCTTAGGTCGTTTGGAGATTCTAAGTTGCTCATAGGAGTTAATGTGAGTATGTGTGTCAGCCCTGTGATAGACTGCAATCTGTCCAGGGTATGCCCAATGTCAGCTGGGATTGGCTCCAGCCCTCCGTGACCCTATTCAAGAATAAGCGGTATATATAATGGATGGATATAGTTACTAATATTGAAGTCAAAGCACATCATATCAGCCCTATAATGGGCAATCACTGGTTGTAGGAAAGTAAATGAATGTAGGGAGTGATGAGTACTTCTTTAATCCCATGTAGGGGTGGCAAAAATATCACTTCACAATTTTTTTTTTCAAGCAGGATCACAATCCATAATCTTATCACAGTTCTTTTTCATGTTGATTTCTAAGATTATTCAAATTGCCGCCACGACCGGCACCAGAGACCTTACGGCCACAGCTTCAAGCGGCCGCATCGGCAATGGAAGTGGAGAACATGGTCCATTTGGACTCAGTGTCTCCAGTCTCCCTCGGGATCTGGTCGAAGTTCTGCCGGAGGTGGGAGTTAAAGATCTC
>NW_018127972.1:3569171-3575637 GCF_001952655.1 Monopterus albus | reverse complement strand
AAGGGCCTTTGAACCACTCTTAGTCTGACCCGTCACCCAGGACCTGTTTGCCTTGGGAGACCCTACCAGAGGCATATAGCTCCCGACAACATAGCTCCTAGGATCACTCGGGTACTCAAACCCCCTCCACCACATTAAGGTGGCGGTTCAAGGAGGAGGATGAATGGGATAAAACAAGCTTTTCTAGACTTTATGATTGGACAAAATTGATCACATTGATAACAAACAGTAATTTCATGAGCTTTGCGATGCCCAGCAAAATATATTCACTGTTTGACAGCTGCTCCATTCCCAATGATTGTGTATGGGGCAAAATTCTTAATGGGTTAATGTGTGTCACATGGTCAACCTGGACACTGCTAACATGCCAAAACAATTTCACATGCCAGGGTCAATCCTGGGGGCTTAGTGTCCCTCTCCCTGTTTTTTTTTTTTTTTTCTTCTAATCACCTCTGTACGTCAGCAAGTCAAGATCCTGGCAGATGTATAAACTCAGAGAATTTTTTTGGACATTAACAGCACCCAGATACACCATCTGGGGAAGCCAAGTTGGGAAGATTAATTCTGTAGGCCAACAGAAAAATACTAACTCATTAACACTGTTTGTTGTGTGTCCCTACAGATCTGGAATATCAAACAGATGATAAAATTAACACAAGAGCACTTAGAGGCTCTTCTGGACAAGTTTGGAGGAGAACACAATCCTCCCTCCATATATCTAGAGGTAAGACTGGTTTGGAAAACCAAACTAAATGTAACCAGTGGTGGAAGAACTACTCAGATCATTTACTTAAGTAAAAGTAGCAATAAAACTGTGTACAAATATTCCATTACAAACTCCTGCATTCAAAATGTTGCTTAAGTAAAAGTACAAAAGTATTAGCATCAAAACATAATTAAAGGACTAAAAGTAAAGTACTCATTATGTATTAAAATTACTGATGCATTATTGTGTACATCACACTTAATGTTGCTGCCAGTAAAGGGGGAGCTAGTTTTAACTAATTTTTATGCATTCATTTGAATTACTCCAGGGTAGACTGTGAATTTTCCACCATAGATCAGTGAGGTCTGATATTTTTTACTGCATTTTTGTATTAATATGGTTATGAAAGGTAACTAGTTGCTGAAGTTATAAAATAAATGCAGTGGAGTAAAAAGTACACTATTTGCCTTTAAAATATAGTGAAGCCAAAATATGAAGTAACAGAAGATGAAAATACTCAGGTACAGATGCCTCAAAATTGCACTTAAGTAGAGTACTTGAATAAATGTGCTTAGTTACTTTTCCACCACTGAATATAACTTTGCAGAATAGAAATGTTGTGATCTCGAGGTATTGAGTTTGTTGAGTAGTGTTTGTGTATGTTCCCTCTCAGGCCTATGAGGAGTACACCAGTAAACTGGATGCCCTGCAGCAGAGGGAGCAGCAGTTGCTGGAGGCCATGGGGAATGGTACAGACTTCTCCTGCTCTCCTTCTCCTGTGCCAGCCCTCCTGGAGGTCAAGATGGGAGGTTGTGGTGTTGGAGGTGGGGCTCAGGCCTTTCCCTCAGCCCCCAACACTCTGACTGTTCTGCAGACCCCGACGGATACCAGCCGAACCAACCCTCGTTCCCCCCAGAAGCCCATTGTTAGGGTCTTCCTGCCAAACAAACAGAGAACAGTGGTATGTCTAATGATACATTTGTAGTAAGAGTGTAACAGTACACAAAAATCGTGGTTCAACATATACGTCAGTTTTAAAGTTACAGTTCAGTTCATTTTCAGTATAGGGCGGCTGTGGCTCAGGAGGTAGAGCGGGTTGTCTCCTAACTGGAGAATTAGCGGTTCGATTCCCCGCTTGTCCAGTCAATGTGTTGAAGTGTCCTTGAGCAAGACGCTGAACCCCTAGTTGCTTCCGGTGATGACATCAGTGTGTGAATGTGTTTGGGAGTGCAAATGGGTGAATGGCCAAGCAGTGTGAAAGCGCTTCGAGTGTGCTCTAAAGCATGAAAAGCGCTATACAAGTTTAAGACCATTTACCGTTTTACCAAATGACAAAAAATACAAGTCATAAAACTGCTTTCCATTTAATATGAATTTATGTAAACATCAACTGTATTTTTTAAATGAAACATAAAATATATGTAGAAAAATGAAGTAGAATAAAAAAATGGAATACTGCTGCAAACTACTACTAATATGCTCCATTAGCCAGGTAAAAGCAGTTTAAATGATGAAGGAAGCAGCGTTTGTAGCACACTAACTCTTTCCTTGAAGCAGAGCTATTCACATTCATGTGGTGCCATTTCAGAGAAGTTAGCAAGTTTGACATGTTGCTAACTGGTCACCACTGAAAAACATATTAAATGGTGAACTGGAGCACAATAAACAACAAGTATGAAGAAAGCAGTGTGCGTGCACACTGCCTTTGTCTTATCCACCCCCATGTTATCCACCTGTTTTTGTCTGTAGTTGTATTTCTCTGAGAAGCCAAAGTGCTCCCAAAGAGGAGACCTAATGATAAGGGAGGTCCTCCTACCTCTGGCATCTCATTTACATTGGCTGTGACTTTCACTAGCCAGAGGCTTGGCTAAGCTAAGCGTGTTGTCAGTGTTTATCGCGCTCTGGTCCACCACTTAATATGTTCGTGTGGGAATGCAGAGTTGAAAAAATGCTCCAGATGCAAAACAAGCCTATTGTTACTATTAAGATTGCATTAAATACACAGCTGCACCAAACTTAAAGTCCTGTACTGTAAAGGTTCAGTATAAATATGAATGCCTTTACACCCTAATATGTAGTGTAGATAATTTTAATCGAGATTTTGATTTTCAAAGATTATATGAAACCAAAATTATGCATTTTGAAAATTTGTAATTTCAATTATTCCATAGGCCTTTAAGACATATATAGATGTTTTAAAGTTTTATTGGATCTTCGGCAGGGTTGCCTCAGGTTGCAATGACATCACTTATGTTGGAAGGAATTTATTGAAATTGTAGCATATTAAATCCTTTAGCTTGGTTTTACCAGCTGGATGAGACCAGCATCTTATAATTGTAGATTCTTTTAAGTTTCAGAATCAGATAAACGTACATTGGTTGGCTGATAATAATCTTCATCTTTCTCATACACAAAGAAGAAACATTTTTTTATTGACAAGCATACAGTATGTAGAGTGGTGCATTTTACACTGAAAGACTTTCCATTGTAGAACCAGTTTCTGAATAGCCTCATCTTTGACATGTCTGTGGTGACACTTAGCTGTGATAAGTTAGTAATGGACAGTTTATCGGTTTAGCTCAAAGAAGACATCTAGTTATCTTGTTCTTCTTATGGTAAATTCTTCTTGGTTCTTGACTGACATGCAAAGCAGAGAGCGCAGAAGAGCAGACAGGTCTACCATACTTTATGCTTCTGACACTTCATACACTGAGCAGGTTTGGACCATCCTAAATGAAAGTTGACAGTTGTGAGAGAAATGTGTACCACTAAGCTAATCTGAGCTGGTGTTTTTCAAAGGTTCTTTATTTAATTTATATTATTTTCCCTGTTTTGTTTCCCAGGATAGCAGTTTCTGAGTTGTGGTGGAGGGTTGCGTTGGAGTAGTCACGTATAGGTTTGTTGTTATACTACAGATTACTACTAATGTTGTGCTTGGAGTTAACTTGAAAGAGAGTTTGTACTTTGCAGATGTGATAGCTGGAGTATTTTTGCAGTTTGTGGTTTTGGGACAACAGTAAAAGCTGCTCTGAATGTGTGTTTGGATTCTATTTGTGTGTGTGTTTGTGTGTGTGTGTGTGTGTGTGTGTGTGTTGTGAGTGACTTCTCAGAGTTGCTCCAGCTTTTTCTCCTGTTTATTCTTGCCTCATCTGTGCCTTGTATGAAGTAGAAGATGGTTTGTGTCAGCGTTTATCCGGTCTGTTCTGAAAGAATCAAGTGCTGGGCAAAAGCGCATCACAGATTTTCTTCAAGATTTCCTGAAAGGACCTGGTTGTGGCAAATAGACAAATCCACCCTTTGCAACGCTGAGCTACGTGTATGTGGGGCCCATTTCCACAGTAGGTGAGCTGCTGTGAGAGTAACTCTGAAGAGCATGGCTGTGCTATGACCAGCTGCAAGTATCAACAGCTGATGAGGGGGGAAAATGCAAATATTGTTATATATCAACCAACCAAACTAAAGTTACAGTATGTGTAAGATAATGTTCCTAAAAGGCCACATTGATTTCACCTAGGCTACAGTATAACGGTGTCCTTCACACATATATGGTTTTTTATACATTGTAAATACCTCCACAAATTCGATGTCTGGCATTATTATAATTCTCTCTGTTTTAGGGATGGGCATATCAATACTCTGGTATCGATACCGCCTGTCGATATTTTGGAGTCAATACTTTTTTAAATATCGCCACTGTGCTAATGCCACTGTTCATATGCTTGTACTGATACCACTGTGCTAATACAAAACGTGCAATGTGTTTTCACTTCTGACAGTTTTAGGTATTAAATTTATGTGTGAAAACCAGCCTGGGCATATTTTAGATGGGCTTCCATGTCACATGATTATGGCAGCAGCCTATCAGATGTCAGAGCCAAAGGTTTACTGTGCAGCCTCAGTCAAGCACTGCCTCAATCCTTACTTTGCTGCTCAAAGTGAGCTCAGCTGGCAGCACAGCGGTGCGGCAGCATGGATGGCCAAGAGAGAAAAAGAAGCGTAGTGTGGTGCTATTTTTCACCCACGACCAAAGGAGCACCATGTGCTCCATCTGCAATAAAGTGGTGCCACATAGCAGCAACACTAGCAACCTCTTTAAGCATTTAAAAACAACACACCCTGACACTTTTAAAGAGGCTGAACATTGCTATGAAGACATACCAGCAAGCCTCAAAGTCCACTGCACCACCTGTTGTACATCAGAAGAAATTGCAGGAGAATTTTATGAAAGGAAAAGAATATACAGGTACAGGTGACAGTTAATGTGTTATAAGTGATTTAAAAATTGAACCAACTTTGTTAAACTACCCCAAATATGCAACTGAGCTACTTAAATCTTGGACGAAGCCATGTTCACCACTCTTTCATTTAGTTGACAAACGTAAAGGTTCATATGCTTGTACTGTGTGTATCAGAAAATATTGACAAACAGTTTTGTTTCTAGAATATTATAAACTGAAGTAATGGAAGTCATTTTCCTTTAAGGGGCAAAAAGTATCGGTATTGGTATCAATGGAAAAGTACCATAAACTAATGGTATCGTTTCGAAAGGAAAAATGTTGGTATTGCCCATCCCTACTCTGCAGCAATTGAGTACAAATCTGGTTCTGCTTAGAAAACATACATCAGACTTCTAGACTGTATCCCTCCGCTGGAGCTTGGTGAGGAACTGCTTTCTGGGAAACTAAAAAGGAAGCTGGTCTTAAATAGTCTCTGATAAAATGGACTTGAATTAGCGTAGTGGGGCAGCTGAAGCATCATTTGAGCCTCAGAAGAACCTTAGACTTATAAGTTAAGTGTTCCCAGGTTTTATGTGGTTCGGTTGAGTTTTGTGTGCTATGCTGTTCCCCAGCTGTGTTAATAAAATAGCAGCTCCCACAGAGTGCAGAAAAGGCAGACTGCTCTCCAGCTCCTTCTTCTAGCTGGCCTCTATTGCACTGGTGTAAGAAGTGGGACGGGGAAGAGCTGAGGTAGCCGAAAGAAGCGAGATGAAGCGCGACCTGAAGCAGAAGGCCTCGCAGCTGCCTACCAGCCTGCTCTTGGTGGGAGCCAACCAAAATGAGACCGCTGATGGAGCCAGTATTCCCTGCCAGGCAAGCCAGAGGAACCGCACCCAGTCATCACCTCCCTGGCTTTGTGCAAACCCAGAGCCAGCACCAGCTAGCCAGACAGCTAATCCAGTCAGTTTGTGCCTGAGGTAGAAGGCCCAATCCCCACCTCGATGACAACCTGACCAGAAGGCCGTGTGGCAAGGGCATCTGGGAGTCATACCTTCCTTAGTTCGAACTGTTGGCTGCTGCTGTCCACTGGTTGGAGGAAGCGACGGTTCTTTGTCGTTGACAGAGAATTCCCAGTCGTGCCTCCTGTTGTTGAGCCCGGACAAGTGGAGTGATTACGGAGCCCTGGTGAGTGTGCTCCAGAGACACTTTGGTGAACTGGACCTGCAATATGCCCTGCACAGTGAGTTTAAACACCGCACCTGGCCGGTGCCAGGAGAATCTCTTTGCGTTTTGGCCAACAACATCAAGAACCTGGGCTGGCATGCCTACATCTCCATTCCACATACCATCCAGAGTGAGTTGGTGAGAGATCAGTTTGTCTAGGTCTTCATCCCTGAGCTTAGACTGCACATGCAGCTGGCCCACCCCAGAACCTTGGGTGAAGCCCTGAAGCTCACCGTGGAGTAGGAAGCCGTTACCTGTGCACTGAGGCGGGGCTCTATGCCCTGAGTCATGGCTGCTGCATGGTGTGGCCAGCCAGAGA
>NW_018127972.1:3552633-3569152 GCF_001952655.1 Monopterus albus | reverse complement strand
AGGTCCCGGCCACGCCCCCCCTACCACAAGGAAGTGTGAGAGGAGCTGAATGACACTGAGAGGGGTGCTACCATTGTGAGTGTTATTTGATAGCAGCCTCAAATTTGACAAGCAGATTAGTTCTGTCATCAAAATAAGCTTCTTTCAACTGAGGCTCTTAGCAAAGGTGAAGCCCTTTTTTTTTTATCTCAAGTCGACCTAGAAAAAGCCATTCATGCTTTCATTAGCTTGCGACTTGACTACTGCAGTGCCCTCTATACTGGAATTAACCAGTCTCTCCTCCTCTCCTAGTACAGAACGCGGCTGCTCGCCTACTGTCAAGTACTCCAAAGTATACTCATATCACCCCTGTCCCTCAGTCTCTGCACTGGCTTCCGGTACAGTTTAGAATTGTTTTTAAGGTTCTATTGTTCGTGTTCAAGGCCATTAATGGCCTTGCTCCAGCCTATTTGTCTGATCTTTTAACTATTCATACCCTGGTCAGAGTGCTGCGTTCCTCTGAGCATTTGTTTCTAGTTGTCCCATTGTACCCGCGGGCAAGGTACAAAAAGTGGAGTGATCGTTCTTTTGCCGTATATACCCCAAGCTCTGGAATACCCTACCGCCTGAGCTTCGGTCAATAAATGAGTTAATGGCCTTTAAATCTAAATTAAAAGCACACTTATTCAGACTGGCTGTTGCCACTTAATTTATAGCAGTGGCGCTACACAGGTGCTTACAGGCTTTCTGATTTTATGTTCTGTAATCTTATTCTGTTTGTACTTTGACATATTTTTATTGTACAGGAGTTTTATAGTTGCTTACAGACCTCGGTTTCAAATTTGTGTAATTTTAGCATGTTTTCCTTTTTTTAGTTTATGTGTCTTAACATGTTCTGCTTTTATTTTTAATATGTTTTGTTGTGAAGCACTTTGAGCAAGCTTGGGTGTTGTAAAACGCTATATAAACAAATTAAATTAAAATTGATTGTGGGGAACAGGGCCACATTGCATGCTATTGCCTAGCACTGGTGCCATGCCATGACAGCCAGCTCCCCTGGACCACTCATCTGCCCTCGACCTGTCACAGCTGTGGTTTGGCTGTGTAGGCCAGACACACCAACTATACCTGGACTGTAAAGTCAGTGGCACATGGTGTTGCACCCTGGTGGACACTGAGTCCACCATTTCTCTAGCATGCCCAGTGACATTGCTGGGGAGAGGAGGGCAGAGATCACGGGACTGGAGAGATACCCAGCTCCACATTGCCAAGGTGACTGACGAAAGCGCACAGATGAAGAGAGAGAGAGAGAGAGAGAGAGAGAGAGAGAGGACACTCAAAGTGACTGTTCATGGCCGCACCACGGAGCTCCAGTTCAGGTTGGCCAACATTCAACATCCATGCATCATTGGCTTTGACATGTTGGCAGAGTGGTGGTGGGGGGGGGCTGCCTGGGTGCAGATTCTGTGGCTCTCCACACTGCCAGTAGGGAAGGGCTGCACCCAACTGCGATGCTGGAGCGGCCAGCTGGAGGATCACACACGTTAACAGAGCCAGCCATTGGTCATCCATGTCTACACTGCATTCCAGGGCTGTGTCCACTGAGACCAGATGAGCCAGCAATGGCTTGTATGAGAGTAGCTGCAGAATTAAGAAACACCGGCATGGCCAGTGTGCTGAGGACCAGGCTGCAGCCATACGGGCTGTTTTCCCCACCTCTAGCGAGGTCTTCCATGTAGAGTTTGCACGCACCCCTGCAAAAGGACCAGGTGGGGGCGCCGATAGCCGCCGTGCCTCGCCTTGCGTGGGTCCATGGTGTTCACAGCTAAAGAGAGAACTACCTGATGCACTGGTATAGGCAAACAACCCTGGATGGAAGAAGGGCTTGTCCCCACAGTCAGTAAGCCACTGGGTCTGACTGTGTACTGTGGTGAATAGACTGTCAGCTGCAGAGTGCAGGGTGAGGTTGAGTAAGATGAAATGGGTGGTGCTCCACAGGGACAGACTTGCACCATATCAGCCCTTAGTTTCACCTGAGGGGTGAGAGTTGGACAGTGGCCATGACCTCCAGACCCCTCTGCGCCAACCACCTAGGAGGCACCAGAGAGGCCTCAGCACCACTGCAGCCCCCTCAATGTTTGAAGGACCTTGTTATACCTGGTTACTGAGGACCATTAACCAGCCAGGTGGGGGCTGTGTAACATTAGGGGCGGAGAGACACTTGGCGGGATCCCCCATAATGCGAGACTGGGTGAGATGTTTATAAGTTCATTATAAACTGGACTATTCTCCAGCTCATTCTCCCTCCTTTACACTATTTTGTGTAAAACATAAGGCTTGGTGTGGAAAGTAGGAAAGGTTTCAACAACTAAAACCTGTTCTCCTGTACTGTACATATGGGCATGTCAGTATTGTTTTAAGGTCAACTGAACGTATCCTTGAATACACTGGCTAATGTAACTTGTGCTTGCACAACTTGCCCTGCAAAACATTGCTTTTCATGCCTCCTTGATTTCACAATCTTTGCAGCACAGGAGTTGAGTGAAAAGTTAACATAACCCAGAGTCACAGTGGCCAAACTTATGGGAAAAAATCAATCAGGCTGCAAAATAAAAGAATTTCCTTTATGACTATTACACAGTGTTGGCAACATGGGGATCAAACGTATTTTCCAGTCCAAAGTGTAGGTATTTCTGACTACAGAAGAAAAGTGATTTCATATTGAACACAACTTTGATGACCTTTCACTTTTCACCTGCTGATAACAGCCCTTGCACCAGCACATGGCATACCATATTTACCAACACTCATAACTACAAGGCACATTCTCACTCATACTTTGCAACATTAAGACTTGGTGTGGTTATGTCTGCTCATTTCCTTTCTGTTGTTAGACTACTCTGCTGGACCATGTTTTTTTTTGTTCAGGTCCCGGCCCGCTGCGGGATGACTGTGAGAGATTCACTAAAGAAAGCTCTGATGATGCGAGGCCTCATTCCGGAGTGCTGTGCAGTGTACAGGATACAGGATGGGTAAGTCTCTCACTAACACACTGTAGGAACAAACATGCTCATACATCCCACATTGTATTTCTTTATGTGATGCTTACCTAATAATTTTGGACTTCATTGAATAATATAACATTTACAGTTCCTGAACTGAATTAGCATAAATTAATCTCTGAACTGTTTTGCTTTCTACCAGTTCAGGCACTTCTTCTTGTCTGTTCCAGACTTTTTTTTAAAAGGATAAAGCTGTTTTTTGTCTGTTTCTTTTTTCCTCCCACTAATCCGATATATAGACTAAAACCAACATTGATTTTCATGCACTCAACAGAATGACTGTGAATCCAGAACCTGGTTTGTCTTATTCATCTGTGCAGTAGACCTCCATTGTTGTCCAACAGCTATTGAAAACACACCAGTGAGCCACATGGTTTTTCTTCACAGAAATGTGAGGTTCAGGCTAAGAATGGCCATCACTTTTTACAGTTTTTGAAATCAGATCTCTGCTGTTTACACCACAGATGTAAACAGGGCAGCTGCATGCATGCACTGTTGACTATACAGTATATAAAAAGTGATGGCTGTTCTTAGCCTCTGATGCTTTTCATGTTTGTTTTGAAAACACAAATGATTGCATGTGTGTGCATGCTGCAGTTTGTGTAATGAGCCATAAACCATAGGAAGCAAACAAGTACACTAAACGTGGACTTATTTATTAATTGATGAAACCAGCTGTTCTGTGGAGTTGAGCTGTTTTCTAAATCGTGAAACATTTTATTGCCACAGTAGTTGCTTTTTCACATGGTGAATATTACGAAGGAAGTACAACCAAACAACAAGAAGGCAGCAGCTTCGGGGGGCCTTTCTCTTTAGATGGCAGCCAAGTTTGAACTTTTCTATTTGGTAGCAAGTTGAACTCAATAGTCCTTCTTTACAGAGGCAGCACTGTTTTATATGATTTACTTAAAAGAAAAAAAAACCCCAAAACCTGTTTGACCAGCAATTATTAACCTTCTTTTAAGACCAAGGTTCATTATCCCCCTATAATATAGCTTATGTTTACATATAAACAACTCTACATGTCATGTATTAATTTATCTCTCTGTATAAAGGAGTGTTCACATTATTGCAGACAAAGAGCTTTTGTGCATGCCTTTCCATTGCACCCCCAAGTTGGGTTGTGCTGAAAGTTCAAATATGTTGAACTTTGAACCCAGTGTTGCTGACCTCTGTGGGCATAGCCAGTCACTGTTGACCACTGTTTGAACTGATGAAAAACTAATTAGCCTATTTGTGTTTCTGAATTTCCCAAACTGTAAAATAACATATTAACCCCATATCCAGACCAGACAAAGGCAGACAACCTATTTAACTGGTGAAATATCAGCATGCACATGTAGCTACCAAGGCTGTTTTACAAAAAAAAGCCAGTTTGTCTCTAAAATATAGTGATCTGCTGCCGGCAACATCAGCATTGTAGCTCTGGGGGCACTGTTTTGTTCAGTGCCCCCAAGGGGTTTGTGTGCCAATCGTCGCCAAACATGCCGGGCAAAATCAATGTTTTTCCGCACTAATGTAAGCACACCTATAATCAGTGAAACACTGTCTTTTTCCCTGGTTTTCTACTGGTTGTGTTTGCACAACTTTCTATGTGGTGGATAAACCAACAGCAGTGAGTGGTTGTAGGCAGTTCCCCTAAGTCTCCACTTTTTGTTCAGAGAGAAGAGGCCTATTGGCTGGGATACAGACATCTCTTGGCTGACAGGAGAGGAGTTGCATGTAGAAGTGTTGGAGAATGTACCACTCACTACACACAACTTTGTAAGTACTGTCAGACAACGTCTTGCATCAGAAATCACTTGATAGATAGTAAACATTATACACCAATTGTGCTACTCGGCCTTACCTGGTATTAAATGTATGTATTTATGTGTATGTTTGACAGGTGAGGAAGACTTTCTTCACACTGGCCTTCTGCGACTTCTGCAGAAAGCTGCTGTTCCAGGGTTTTCGCTGTCAGACCTGTGGCTACAAGTTCCACCAACGCTGCAGCACTGAGGTTCCTCTCATGTGTGTCAACTACGACCAGCTAGAGTAAGTCACACACAGGAGAAGGACCATATAGTAAAATATGTCTTGTTATGATCTTGGATTTTGGTTATTATTAGCAGTGCCTGAAATGGGCCATTATACTGTACTTATTTAATACTTGATGTACTGTAGTAATGTAGTTCAGTTGCTGGATAAGAGTCTCTCTGTGTGCACCAGTAGGTGGCACCTGTTGTTGGTGTATGAAAGAAGTGTACAGGCTCTGCATACTGTATTATATGTTGATAAATTTTTGGTAGACTTAACTTTATACATCATTAATCTGTTTAATGTCAGACTTCCCCTGGACTAGCCCATTTGAGCCTCTCATCCATTGCATGGCCATATGGGTTTAAAAGGCTACACTGACATCTTGATGCCTTCTTTATCTACAACAGTTCTTTATTTTAAAGGGAAACTTCAGTGATTTTAGACATGAATGCCTGTTTTCAGGTTTTGTGGAGTACTGCTCAATATGTGAAAACGTAAAAGTCTTTTTTGTTTCCAGAGGGAGCTGTGTTGTCTGATAAATGTCCTTTTTTTATGTCAGTTGTTTTCAGTTGGGGGAAAATATGGCAAACCTTTGTAGCCAGATTCTTTTTTCTGGTTAAGCATAGAGGCTCAAGGCTATATTAGCCAGTAGTAGTATTACCAGTACCTCTGATCATGTTCTAGGTAAATTTGACTTAAGGTTCGGTAGAGAATGACAAAATAGTAAGTAACCTTAATGATGTGTGTTCTGCAGCCTGCTTTTAGTGTCCAAGTTCTTTGAACATCACCCATTCACCCAAGAAGAAGTCTCCTCAGAGGGAACTACTCCTGTGTCTGAGGCCTGTCCCTCACTTCCCCCATCTGAGTCCACAGGGTGAGTCCTACTTTTTTACACTCCTCAGTGGAACATGGGGAGGAGTCACTCTCTTCCTAATGTATTTATGCAGTTTTTAACAACACCACATGGAAGCTCAAAAGTTAGTTAGGTTTTTATTCCAAACACACATTACAGTTGCTGATGTTTTGGTTTTTTTTCACTCTCTCAATTAAGCAAAGAGAGTAAATGTACAGTCCTACAAAATCTGTTTTAACCTCTTTTTCCCAACAACAATTTCATCCTTCCAGGTCTCTATGCCACACCACTGTGTCCCCATCTAAGTCCATACCTATTCCACCCAGTTTCCGGCCTAACGAGGAGGACCACCGCAACCAGTTTGGCCAGCGGGACCGTTCATCCTCTGCTCCTAACGTCCATATTAACACCATCGAGCCTGTCAACATTGATGTGAGTCTGCTCTCCCTTTGCTGGAATGACTGATCAATGTGTGTTTTTCAGTAGACCTGGGTGATTAATCAAACTTTAATTTTCAATTACGATTTTGGCTTCCAGTGATTATGGAAGCAAACTAATCAAGATAAAACAATTATTGTGCCGCACCCCGTTTTGTAATGATGTTCTTGCTTTGTCTTGTATTTTGTCTTGTCCAGCGAACCCCTTCAGAGCACTCGGTGTGAACATTTTTTGCTCGCATTGGGTGAAGTGAAACATATTGAACTGACAAAACCTAAGCTCGTTACTGTACTAAAACCTCCACGAATAAAAAGTCAACAAGAGTAATTTATCAAAATACTCGCTAAACAAGCATACACTTGCAGAGCAGTGATAATTTCACCTTTGCCCACATCCACCACTAGTTTGTTAATCATAGTGAGCTTGTTAAGCTAACAGCTAGTTGTTTGGAACAAGCTAAAATGAAAGAAGACCTTATGCAACTTTACTGTTAAGCAAAACAGAGATGGATGTGGTTGTGTCATGGTGAGCCCAGGAAAGTGAGTGAGTGTTTTTAGGTTATGACAGGTAATATTGTTAACCTATTTGTAAAATAAATATAGAGTAGTATGTCATATGAGCTATCAGTCATAATTATGTAGATTAAATACTTAATTTATTGGATGATATTTAAAGTGTGAAAAAACCCACTGATAAAAGGACATTTTATTCAATAATTGCATGATCTTTGTGAATTCAGTAATCCTGTTAAATAATTGTAATCTCAATATTGACCAAAATAATCATGATTATGACTTTTGCCATAATTGTTCAACTCTACTTCTCAGCAATTTATATTTTACTGTGAATAGCCATCATGACTCTGCAAGCAAACAGCAGATGATTTAGAGGAGGAGCTAACCAACAAAAGTTTTACAGTCATGTCTGGCTAATATTCTGTCCTAGGGCTGAATGGCATAGCCAAAAAATTATCTCCTTTTATTTACTGTCTTCAATCTTGGGAACAGTTCACAATTTCAATGACACTTTGTTTTAACATCACATTTTATTCCACGCATCTACAAACAATGCGCTTTAATACTCAAACAGGGAGAAACTGAACAGACTACAATCTGCACTCTGTTCCTGTGACTGTCATGGCCTCACCTCTTATAACCAGACATGATGACTTGCTAGCTAAGTCCAACAAGCACAGGGTCTCTTTTTATAATGGTAAAGTCTTTGTAAAATGGACCTCCCTTACAGTAGAGCATGGATCAGGCCACGTATTTCTGTCAAAACCCAACGTGTGCCCAAGAGTCTGGCGTCCGAACCCAACCCGACAGACCTGTTTTGTCTCGTACATGACAGGAAGTTATAAAAATGCTTCCAACACACAAATTCACATCCACTTTCATTTTCCAGTGTATTGCCTTTTAAAAACTGACTTCACAATGAGTATGAAAAGCAACAGTATTGGTTTTGAACATATGTGTATGGACTGCAGGTGCTACACGTTTTGTAACATAGTCCCCAAGAGTGTTGCTAAAGTAAATCGTACAGAACAGTACAGTAAATAATTTATGTAAATTCTGACATGGTTTCATATTATTTATTTTTATTTCATCGTTCATTTCAGGACCTGATTCGAGATCAGGGTTTACCAAGGTCAGATGGAGGTAAGGATCAAATCAGAAGACTTCAGGCTCATTCTGTGCCTTTTTCCCACCATCCTGCGTCTGCGTGCTTTCAGTCTTTTGTGTGTGTGGGTGTGTGTGTTGTGCGTGTGTGTAGTTCAGATCCAAAGAATTGTCCATTCTGTTTAGACCTGCACCCAGTGACTGAAAATAGTAGCTGAGCACACACACATGCTTATTCAGATCTGTGGATCCGGTTTTGGAAGAACAGGACATCCACTTCAGTGGACCTGTTTTTCTTCTTCTGGTCTTATCTAATGCTGCTCTGTCAGGCCAAGCTCCTTCTCAGGGGACTTAGGAGGAGCACTTGTAGCTTTTGAATACGTTAACTTCATTACAAAAGTTTACTGGGAATAAAACCACTAAGAACTTTGACAGTCAATCAGACACTAGCTGTGGTATTCAGTGGTATTCATGGTGTGAAGAGCCAGCTGTCTCCCCTCCTTTCAGTCTATGTGCTAAGCTCTAACTGTTACTACTTAAAGCTGCAATTTGTAAGAGTTGAAAATCAGGCTAGTGCTAGTATGAGACACTGGAATCAATTGCCTCTGCTCTGCCCAGCCTTCCCACTCCCTTCTCGCTATGCTCCGCTCTACCCAGCCCATCGTGAACCCCAAACCAGTCGCACAGAGCCACGGTTCAGAGAAAAATTCACCAAATTAGCAGACAGCATTCTGCTGGTGGGTATTTAATGGAACTTATCTCACTGAGCTGACTGCCCTGCTTCATGTCTACTGTAAACACAGCACAGTTGTATAGCAGCTTCCACTACAGGGCAGGTGGACAAAACAAATTTACAGCCAGCACAATTTGTGAACATCGGCAGAGGAAAAATGAGTGCACCCTACACGTTCACAGAAATGTTTTGTGACAACATATTGGATGGTTGAGGATTGTGCTTGTTTTTCAAACATTCTGGTCTATTTTTTTTTTCAAGAGAAAAGACTTTAATGGTGGTTGGTTTTGCATATGTGCATCGGATTTGTTTGCCCATATCTGTTAAAGTCTCGTGCGCAGCCACGTCCCAACTGTTTTTGTGAGCTGTATCTAGGACTATCTCAGTCCTAAATAGGGTTAGTATTGCCTTCATCTGGTAGTATTTGCAAATAGTTTTGCATTTGTCAGTTTCCTTCCTGCCTGCATCATTGAAAAGGGAAAACTGAAATGCTGCCATACAACAGCTCTAAAAGTTGACATCTGCCACATCTGTTTCAATTCTGCAACCTGAACGCAGTTAAACGAGCGAAATAACCATATGTCAGGGGTCTCCAACACGTCGCATATGGCATATGTAATATCCTGGTGTGGCAGGGCATACCTTTACGGTGAATGCTACTGTGCACTCTGGCTGGCACAAAATGCACCAAATCTACCTACACATCAGTGAACAAAGTAACCCATGGAGCCATGGTAAATAGCAATGTCCCATTCCATGTTACAGGCACCGACAGCGATCAGTACGACCTTGTGTGCTGCTATCGTTCACTCAGATACAATTTCCTCAGATGAAATAAATAATATAAAAGTTTGCTACTGCCACAGAGATATACATTGCGCATATTTTTGCATTTTATGATGGTTTGATCCTAAAAATATATATATCTTTAACAGCCTGTGTGCTCCAGCGGACTGCAATCAGTTTCTGGGTCATTTTTGTACAATACCATAAATGCAGTGAATACAATATGTTTTTATTTTATAATTTTAGAAACAATTAACCATTTATACAGTGACATGCAAATAAATTGTATTTTGTAGATAAATAGAAAATAATTCCGCACATTTGAGACCCCCCAGATGTTTCACTTTAAGATATAAGGGGTCTGAGCTGTCAGTAAAGGGATCAGAGACCCACTCAGACCCCCCTGTATTTCACACACTGGTCACAGTCCCATGACGTATAGAGACATTTTTCTATTCTGATATTGTGAAGTTACAAATTTGTCTGCCATTATTCTACTAAATATAGCGTTATGTTCAATAAAAATGGAATAGACAGTTGCTGTGTTTTATGTTACACTGGGGCAGCAGCAGTAATGCCCTGTGGTAGATAGGCAGCATTACAAAAGGAAACCCACACAACACATCTTAGAGCATTAACAGTGCTCAGTGTCTTTAACTGTGTAAATTAGTAGTACCTGAGATAGAGGCAGTGTTGAAACCTTTTGTGTTAAAGATAAATTAACCAAACAACACGTTTTGTTTGTAGATAATTAGCAGAAGAAAATGTTCTAATTGTCCCTGTAAACTAATGCCTCATCAGTGACAACTAAACAGGAACTGTAATGAATATTAATCACTCATATATTCCATGATAACACAATGGAAACCAGTAGCAGTTGAACCATTGGTGGGTAATAGCTTTTTGAGTTGCCTGGAAACCTACTTACTTAGCTATTTCACCTTAAACACAGTTACAGCTCTATAATAATCCTCAGCTGTCCCTGGCTCTACTAGAGGTGCTGTAGGGGTAGGGCAGCCAGGTGAGGCTGTAGGACACATGCTGCTCCGCTCGTCTTTGGTAACTTTAAGCTTACGTAGGTGCCTTACTCAGCAAACCTTTTACATTGACACCTTGCTCGCTACTATCCTGCATTTTTTTTTCTCTGCAAGCATAATGTTACTAGCTTACTTTACTGAGAGGTCAAGTCAATAGGATGGCAACTGTTCAAGCTGATAGTGAATTTTAAGAACGTCCGCTGCTGGACTGCAAGGCAAATTGCAACAGCAACGGCCTGTTGTGCTTATTGATGGAGTACATTTTTGACTTTGAACATGTCATTACAGCTTGAATTTTTTTTTTTTTTTACCACATTCGAAGAAATGTTCAAATTTTAAGTGAAAAGTGACAGCCCTAATTGGTTAGTAGAGCAATCCTGCTCAAAAATCTTTAGAAGGGAATATCTCTGCACTGCTGCCAGACTGTTTGATGAGTAGGGGTGTAACAGTCCATCAGTTTGGATACATCGAACAAACACCCCTCGATCTGATGACATCGATGTAAAACATAAACAATGATGTTAGATGTTATGTGTACTTCTACTTTGGCAGCCAGTCACATATGTACGCATTTAGAAAGTGAACCACTGTTCTCTTCAAACTGTACAGCAAGCTCCAGGCGCTGCAACCAGCGGTCTGAGACTGGGAATCCACACTAAAAGTGAGATGTGAGCAGCGTTAGATCTGTTAAGTCCACACCGACTCTGACCTTCTTGTAGCATCACTGTCATCAGAACAGCCGTCTGTCAGGACATTGACAAGACAAACGATCTGTGGGGATTATGCTTTGTTAAATACACCAGAGCAGAGAAATAAAGCTGGGGCATAAAACACGCAGGGGGTGTAGGGGTGACATGAGTCTCATTCTCATATCTCTGTGTGGACTGACACATTGCATGAGAAGGGTGAAAAATGCTTTCTATGAGAATTGGCCTTGACCTGTAGCAACCAAGGAACATACACAGGAAAAGTTAACTCTCCCATCAGGAACAAGTCATGGGCATAAATATATTTTGGATTAAAAAGTACACACAACAAAGTACTTCTTTCCCTTCTGTGGCCACTGTTGTTAAAATCTGCACCACGCTACTTCCACACCCCGGCTGGTCCAAGGTTATAAGATGCATTTTTCAAACCTGTATACGTCGGCATCATTAGCAAGCTAACCTTAGCATTTCAGTTTTGTACCTTTTTGTATTGAATCATTCCAACTGACTGCAGCGTTAGTGTTTTGTTGTCCAATTAGCGGAAACAGCGCATTTTCCTGGATTAGCAAATGAAGTAATTTTGCTCAGTTTTGATCTGTGTCACTGCAATGCCACCGAAAACCACGGGCTCTGTGGGTTATATTCCATACGCGCTAATCTTACCACTGAACTGCCTGACTGCTGCGTCTGTCTCTGGCTGTAATTACAACATATGATGTAGTTTCACAGACAGAGCAGGAGGGGCAGGGAGGAGCAGAGGAAAATTTGAGACCGGTGATTTGCACCCTTATTAATGAGTCTGGGGTCACAGGAGCCTTTTAATGGCCCCTCTCCTCATTAAGATAAGTTTTGGGGAATATTTCTACTAAAAATATTCAAAAAAATATTACATATTGTAGCTTTAACTGTAAAACACAAGCAAAATTATTGAATTGTATTAAATCTACATAAATGTGGCTGTGTAAAGCCTGAAGATAACCCTAACAGAGCTAAGTTAACATGCTAACATTGTAGTGTGGTAGGAGGGATCTCTATCCACGAGGTTAGCTGTAGATAGTAGAGGTGAGAGGGGCAGAGTGAGTAGCAGTGATCATCTGTCTGTCTCTCTTTGCCCTGCAGCCCCCCTGACCCACCCTGCCCGCTGCTTGAGGAAGCACCGAACACGGACCTCAAGCCCCCTTCTATACTCCTACCCCAATGACATAGTGTTTGATTTTGAGCCTGAGCCTGTTTTCCGAGGTAGTTAGGCCTCTGTGTGTTCCTGTGTCCTTCACCACCCCCAACACTCCACCTCACCTCCCCACAAATCAGCCTCACCCCTCTGTCACATCCGCTGTTTCCTCTTCTCTCTGTCTTTCCCCTTTATGTCCTCACATGCTCTCCCTACATTACACCTGGCAATTCACAGGTTACAGAGAACTCACTGCAGCTCTGATGAGACACTTCTTATTTTATGGATGATAGTTTGATTGATAAAATGCTCTTTTATTCAGTCATTTATCATCTATGGTCGATAAATAACCCCTAATAATACATTTGACTGCACTCTAGCTGCTTAAGCTCACATTAAAGTCGACATCACAAACTGACATAAAGGCTACTTTAAAGTTCTGAATCCTATAGGTCCAGATTCTGAGGTTTAAAAATGATAATATTATGTGTTACTTTAACTGTGAGATTCCATTAACTCTTTTCAACAGATGTGATTTACTCTTGCCAATTACCAATGTTGTCTGCTGGCTGCTGGTCTGAAATTGAAACAAAGCCATAATTTAGATCATTTGTCTACTCACTACTCTGTTGGTCTTTCTGAACAAAGAGACTGAGCCCATTGTCTATTTGTTAAGATATTTCTTTGTCTTCAACAAAACCATCTTTGGCCCGAGTTTAAACTGCATAAACAGAATGGGTTGGTGGGAACATTCAGAGTAAAGTAACCAGGCAACAGCCAAGACTTTGCTTTTTGTTAGCCAACTTACAGACTTAATGTTAGCTACAAGAATATTTGGTGGCAGCAGCTTGGCAAAATCAACTGTCTAAACCCTTTCTCTCCAAAGATAAAACTGGAATTGTAGCTCTTGTGGTTTGTACATTGCACTCTTTCAAATAGCGCTTTTGATATCCTATAAAAATGAAAAATCTTTCAGCCCTAATTTTGAGTAATATGTAGAGACTGTCCTCCTCTTTGTGCCAACAGGTTATTTACCACCAACAGTTACGTGTTATGTTTGGTGACCACTAGCCAAGTTGTTTTTCTTATTAAATATAAACATGTGGTGTTTGTTCCTAAACTTAACCATAACATGACAAAATGCAATTAAATCCTTATGGCTTTATAGCATGTTGGCAGTTTTCATGATGACGGATTTTCGTTACACTTTCTGTTTCCATGATGATGAAAATCTGTTAATCTGCGCCGCATGTTACCGTTAGTGTTGGCAGAGTTCTTGCAGTTCTGCCTGGCAACATAGTGGCACTATTTGTTAGAGGACTTGTTGAATTTGTAATATTTACAGTATTTATTTTAGTCTATATTTTCCCCCCTTTCATGGTTAAATGGTGCATAAGATGACGCTGACCCCGTAATCTGTAAGAATAAATTAAAGTTATTTACAGCGGTTCTCAATATTTCTTAAAATTCAAATTTTTGCTTCTGGAAGGCCAGATTTTCACTCTTCATGGTTACCACCTGAAAACAGTTTCCTTATTCTTCCAGTCTTTGTGTTAAGCACATCCTGGACTTGCCTCAGAAATCTTTTATGTTTAAGGTTTTATTGTAAATTGCTTAAGCAAGCAACAGTTCGATCAGCTGACTTTTTCTTAGATATCATAATATCCTTTGCAATCTTGATAGAAGTAGTTAATAACATTGATGAATTTAAGAAGTTTAGATTATTAAACCATTAACTATCATCCAACCAAGTACTCCCTCACATTTCTTCTGTGCATGTGACCACACACACACACACAGCTGATACAGATGCCTCAGTCCCTGTTCTTGCCCCAAACCTTTTCTCTACTCTTCTGTTTATTCTCATCTTTTTTTAACCTGTTTTTCTTACCCACCTCACCTCCCTTCTTTTATTGTTTCTCTTATTTTTATCCCTGATCCTGCTCCAGGCTCCACCACAGGGCTGTCAGCTACACCCCCTGCTTCTTTACCTGGCTCTCTGACCAACGTCAAGGTTCCACAGAAGTCACCATGCCAACAGAGAGAACGCAAATCATCATCGTCGTCTGAGGACCGCAATAAGATGGTGAGAGATTGAGTATTACAGTATTTTTCTACAGTTGATTGTGTGTGTGCTGATTTTGTTTTGTGGAATAGAAAACCCTGGGGAGAAGGGACTCCAGTGATGACTGGGAAATACCTGAGGGCCAGATCACACTGGGCCAGAGGATAGGCTCTGGATCCTTTGGAACTGTCTTCAAGGGAAAGTGGCACGGTAAGAACAACACAGGAGAACAGCTAGCAGCAAGTAAGGAAACTGTTGCCATCAAAACACAGTTCTACAAATAAGCCAGTAAAATTGATAGTTACCACCTATAACAATATGTGTAGACAAATTCATATGGACTGAAATCTGAATGTTGCCATTAATTATCAATTTTGTCTGAATATAAGATAATAGTTTCTCTTTTCCAGAAATCAGAGATTCACCGATATGGTATAAATGTGCTTGTATATCCTAACAGTTTCTCTGACAATTCAGAGGTACTAATCATGTTGAATGCACTAATTCACAACTCCAGTTAAATTATTGTAACTTTATAAATTAAGTTTTTGTGCCAATATGCAATGTTTACAACTTTTGCAGTGAAACATGACATTGCCCCTAAAAAGGCTTCAGAACACCTCCTTTTGTCATTTAATGTATAAATATATGTAAAATCTTTTTAATTTAAAGAAGGTAATACTGCCGTTTTACCATAATAAATGGAAATAAGTTAAAAACAACTGATGGATGAGGTTATTGAATGGAAATAATTGAAATGCTAAATCTAAATGTGGGTCTTTGCAGTCAATAACAAAGCTACAGAGCCCCCTAGGGGTAATGGTGGTGTCTTTTTTTTTCGGATCTACTTTTGTGTTACCTCACAGTAACTGCTGTGTGTAATGCTGCCATTTCATCCCAGAACTACCCTGCCATTGCACACCCTGAACTGACAGTGTATCTGAAGTGTATAAAGAAAAAGCATCATGTCAGAGGTTGTGGGACACAGATGTATTTGTAATAAGATTACACATACAGTAGTATTGCACTATGCTCCAACATAAAATAAATGAGTTTCCCCATATCATAACAAAACGGCACTGCATGTTCAGGCCCATGTTAACTATGTATTGTCATCTGCCAGTAGATGCAGCTCTTACGGACAAAAAGCTGATCACAAATAAGCAAGAATAATATCTCTATAATATATAGATGTGTTTATTGCTTCATATGGGTTTCTTGGAATAACCAGATGCAATCAGGCCATGTTAGGCTGCATATGTCATACACATAATGCCAAGTACAGTTCAACGAGCAGCTTCATGGCTAAAACAAAAGTAGATCAGAAAGAGAATCGCCACCTTTGTATGGAGAAGGTCTGGGGAACACTCATGGAGGGCTCTGGGAGTTTGCTACTCTGCTTGTGCAACACCAATTTTGGTGTATTTTTGACCGAAATGTCCTCCCTCTCCTCTCAGGTGATGTGGCAGTGAAAATGTTGAATGTCACTGCTCCTACACCACAGCAGCTTCAGGCCTTCAAGAATGAAGTGGGAGTCCTCAGGTAGCTTCTGCCACCTACTGTTTAATCAGCGGAATCCATATATTTTGTACCTTTATACTGCTCTACAACTTGATATCATAGTTCTTTCCTCCTTTAACAAAGCTATAAAACCTGTATGTGTTTCCACCAGGAAAACGCGTCATGTGAACATCCTACTGTTCATGGGCTACACCACCAAGCCTCAGCTGGCCATAGTGACCCAGTGGTGTGAAGGCTCCAGTCTGTACCACCACCTACACATCATCGAGACCAAGTTTGAGATGATCAAGCTGATTGACATTGCCCGGCAGACCGCTCAGGGCATGGAGTGAGTTCCCTGACAAATGCAAAACCTGAGACGTTTCACCATGTATGCATTTAGTCTAATAACTTGTTATTTTCCTCCTCAGTTACCTCCATGCCAAATCAATCATCCACAGAGATTTGAAGAGCAACAGTATCCTTTTCACTCAGTCAATTAATCTTTAGGACAAGGACTACTGTGATCTCCAAATTAAATTCAAAT
>NW_018127972.1:3537935-3552438 GCF_001952655.1 Monopterus albus | reverse complement strand
TCTGTCTCTAGATCACAATACTCCTGCAGGGCAAAGAGCACAGATACAAGAAGAGAGTGCTTCCTTGACCTCCTCTTTTCCCAGATATTTTCCTCCACGAGGATCTAACAGTGAAGATCGGTGACTTTGGGCTCGCTACGGTCAAGTCCCGTTGGAGTGGCTCACACCAGTTTGAACAGCTGTCTGGCTCTATACTGTGGATGGTAAGTAACCTTTATCTAGGTTTTTATTAAACAAGCCTTACATTTTTTCTGCAGTGATAAACTAGGTGAAATTATGAGGGACTATGCAATAATCAACTGAGGTGCAATGCTCAAATCCTGGGGGAAGAAATGCATTGTAAATATGCACATAAATAATATCTTGTTCTTGATATTTCTCAAGAGCATTATATTGTCTTGTTTTTAGGTGTTTTTGAGTAGTTCTTCAGAGATCCTTATGGCTGTAATACAGGTATTTGCCCCATTGTGGGATTAATTATGGAAGCAATATTCTTGTCCTTAATTTCTTGATTCCTCTCAAATACTATATTTTGTCTTGTTCTTAGGTATTTTTGATTTGTTTCTCAGGGATTAATTGTGGGAAGATTGTCTTGTTCCTGATTGTATCTCAAATAACTATATTTTGTCTGGTTTCTAGGTACTTTGGAATTTGTTTCTCACGATATGTGTGTGGTGTTTGTCCTTATGGTTTTGTTACTTGTTCTCTATTGCTGCTGGAGCACAGGAATTTCCCCACTGTGGGATCAATAAAGTCCTTCCTTATTTCTTTTTACATGTTTTATGCCTTCTAGCTGGAAATAACCCGAGGCTGGAGGCCTTATGTTTTTGGGTTGTCTGTCCATCCATTCTTCTGGCCCATTCTCATGAATGCTGTATCTCATTAACACATTGAGGGAATTTCTTCAAATTTTGATGTAAAGATTTTTTAATCTTTTACATCTGAGATACAGTTTCTAGATTCTGGGCCTTTTCTGTCAAATGTGGTAATTTTTACCATCACAGTTATAGGTTAGATTAAAACAATAGTTTTAATTTATAATTAGATTTAATTAGAATGAAATTATAATAATACTAGCCCATATTTGGAAATATTTTAGACCATAATTGATTTTTTTCTTTACCTTTTTTGTTAAAATGTAAATGAACTGGATTTAAACAAAACGACCTGATACTTTTCTATTTATAAGCCTGTATAAAATAGGTGTGCGTTCACTACACTCAGGCCAGCAGCTAGAAGAGTGTAGTTATGCTTCCCTGCCAGTGATAACCGTAGACACTGGCTGTTTTCCAGTTTACGTACTTGTCTGTACTTATGTTCGTGCGGGATTGTAAAACATCACTGGTCACAGCCCAAGTGCTGTTGCAGTTCAGTCTGCATCCAGCCAAGCACAAATCAGAAAGCCAGAAATGTTCTCGCTCTGCCCATTTTATCAAGAATTCTTTGGTAGCTGACTTGTGTGGACTTAAAGCAGCCAAGTACCCCAGAATGCACTGCATGCCAGCTATCACATTTTGGACCAGGCTCAAAGCTGTTACTTTGTCCCAGGACTAAGATTATGCCACTTTACAAAGTTATGATACTTTTAAAGGCGAGAAAGTAACCAATTAGATTGAGAATAGGTCAAGGTCAAAGTGTTTATTTGTCATATGCACAGTTAGGAAACATGTTTCCCTGTACAATGAAATTCTTACTTTGCCGTCCACATGAATGCACTCTGGGGTACTTGGCTGCTTTAAGTCCACACAAGTCAGCTACCAAAGAATCCTTGATAAAATGGGCAGAGTGAGAACGTTTCGAGAGAGAATAGATGCTAATTTAGAAATTTGCTCCAACATTTTCAGAGATGCCAATAACTGCTAATGGACAGTAATAATTGCACATTCAGTGGACTGAATCCTTCTGTTCTTGGGAGTTTGAACTTACCAAGTCCAAACTCCCAAATATGAGATTCTGAAATTGGCATACTAGTTATTTGAAAAACTGACATTATTTTTTCAGGTTGTCTGCCCATTCTCATGAACACCTTATGGGAATTTCTTCAAATTTGGCACAAATGTCGACTTGGACTCAAGGATGAACTGATTAGATCAATCAAATAATCAATCATAAACTTTATTGCCAAGTATGTTAAAATCAAAGGAATTTGACTCCAGCTCAATGGCCCCCAATGTGCACCAAATAAAACAGAATAACAAGTAAAAAAAACTGGAAGACAAACAGCAATCTGTTTCTAAATATGTAGTACATATACTGTATACAAGATTTGGGTGGTCAAAGGTCACTGTGATTTCATGTCTGTCCCGTTATTGTGAATTTGAACTGAGGCATACAACCACTAAGCGATAACTCTAGTTTTCTGTGGGTCATGTGACATGTAAACATGTAACCTGTGTTCTCTCAGGCTCCAGAGGTGATCCGCCTGCAGGATAAGAATCCCTACAGCTTCCAGTCAGATGTCTATGCCTTTGGCATCGTGCTATATGAGCTCATGTCAGGGGCACTGCCCTACTCGAACATCAACAACAGAGACCAGGTAAGAAGACACAGTAAATCACACTGAAACCCGACTCAGATCTTATAATAACCAAAACACAGTTTACTCTGTACATTTGTAGACTGTTTTCGTTGTGAGCTTTTTACAGAACCTGACGAAGGCCTCATGGCAAAACACATTGGTCTCCTTATTAAAGTTGCTCAAACCATTGCAAGTGTTGCTGGATTTTTGCTTTCCTACCATGTTATTATGCAGTGTGATATCTAAACCAGAATAATCCCAGTGAGCACAATCCTACCAGTGTGTGCCATTATATTCACTATATTCGCATACTGTATGTGTTGCCACATAATCAGCACCGGTCACTACAGAGATTCCCAAACATGAATATCGATTTTCTGCTACACAATAATATTTATCATTTATTTATTTTGTAAATTTGTATTTTGAATGGATCCATCATGTACTATCAAAACATGGGAAGTATTCTGTAAGTTAAGTTACAATAGCTAAAGAAAAAGGTCTGTAGTTTAGGAAATACGTAAGCTTGTTCACTTCCTTTCTGAAAGCAAATCTGACATACATTTAAGACATGACACATTTGAGTTAGTTTCAATGGAACATTCTCAAGAAAGGAAATCTGACATTTGAAATTCAATTTTGGTTCCAGGTTATGATCCAGGGAATTGAAGATTTTTGCAACTAATATAAAATATGATGTGCTGGACATAAATGAAATTTGTGTCATCAGCCCACACAGAAGATTTTTTTTTCTTTGCTAAGGATGCATTCAAATTCCCCCCCCCCCCGCAAGATTTTCACTGGCCCCCCTGACTAAATGTTTTCTGCAGATGCCACTGTCTGAGAGGGAGATTTACTCAGGAAGCATAGTGGACAGCTAGCCTTGTTCTGTCCAGAGTTCAAAAACAATAAAAAAAAAATTTAAAGCTCGCTAATTTACTTGCTGCATCTAATGTATCAGTATATCTGAAAGTTTGTTTAATCCATACATAATCATAAATGTAATGCTTTTAGAGACTGTGACTAAGCATGCTATTAGGATTTAAGTTTGACTAAAGACACGATGAAGTTGCTGTTGACTAATATGTACATGCTTATCTGAATGTTTCATTTAGGCTTTATTACATTTCAATACCGATATGAAAATGTGGGCGGGAATAGATAGAAACAATGTAAACAATAAGCAAGTAATGTAAATATAATTAAATAATAATTAAGATCAAGACATTGTTCGCCCTAGGTTAATTGGTCAGGGAGGGTGAACCTGCTAGCCATGGAGCCATGGATCATTTTAAATGCACTTAATTTAAAATAATTAAATTAATGACTTCACTATATAATAATGAAATCAACACAAAAAACAGTGTAAAAGTTTATAAGCACTATAGTAAGTGGCAACACTAATATTTGAGTCCTACTGGGAGTGACAGCTCTACAAAATCTTAACAATCGGTTTACCTTTTCAAATTAATATTGTGATGACTCATATCATCTCTTCCCATAGATCATATTTATGGTGGGTCGAGGTTACCTGTCTCCTGACCTCAGTAAGGTGCGCAGCAACTGTCCGAAGGCAATGAAGAGACTGATGGCTGACTGCCTGAAGAAGAAGAGAGAGGAGCGACCTCTCTTTCCTCAGGTGAAAAATAACTACTGATAATGGGAAGTGACAGATGCATATGACTTGTTGCATTAAAAACAGGAGAATGCCACAGTTGAATGAATATTGTTAATTCTACTTTTTTACCTCAGCTGCAGAGGGAACCAGATTTATTTTATACATGCTTGTATTAGAGACAGGCCTTAATTTCGGTTTTCCTATGATTAAGCACCTTAATGCAAACAAATTTCTAGCATGTTTTTTTATTAATTCTATATAATATATACTTTCAGTTTCATCAATGCAACAGAGTCGTGTCATACTACTCCTGCTTTGACTTTCTCTTTCATCATCATTTATTGAAAAATTACAGCCACTTCTTCTTTGCAGTTTTTCCTTACAGTATGTGGCTTAAGTTACTGTCATTGAAACATTTCACATTAAAAGCCATGCAGTAGCTCAAAGGCCATAGTCCCTCCCTTTACTGGGTAAATTTTAGGGTAGAAAACAGGGTGCAGTCCAAGTCTCTTTGCCTCTTAGTCTTGGCCACATAAAGTGCAAGGAAAAAATGTGAAGGAAGATGAATCGGGGAAAAGCGTCATTAAAAACACGAGATATTTTTTCCTCTGATTCTTCATCTAAAGTGTCCAATAAAGGGGCATGTCAATCCACAAAAGACTTCTGCAAAGAATGGTCTCTTGTTCCCTTGCTCATGGCTCCTCTAGCAGCTTCCTTGCTCCTCAGAACAGAAGTCATTCCGGTTGAGTGAGGATTGAGGACAGAGGAACAATCATTTAGGAGATTTGAGATGCAGCTATAGAGAAACCAGTGAGGCCACAAATAACTTTTCACCACTTCACCTCTCACTTCTCTTACTATTGCTGTCAATCCAAGGTTTACCGCTGTTTCCACTGAAACATGCTACTCTAATCAGTGAATAATTGAATTTGCTTAAAATGCAGCACTCAACATTTTTCTTGATTTTGTTTAGCTGTGAACTGATTCTGACAGTTGAATTTGTGGCTGTGTTTTCTGGCAGATCTTGGCATCCATCGAGCTGCTGGCTCGCTCATTACCCAAAATCCACCGCAGCGCCTCAGAGCCTTCATTGAATCGAGCCGGCTTTCAGACGGAAGATTTCAGCTTGTATGCCTGTGCCTCACCCAAAACCCCCATCCAGGCAGGGGGCTATGGTGAGCTCAAACACACACCAACAGTCAGGTCTTACTACAGTTGTGAGAACACTCATTGGCCTTTCAGCTTTCCCCATTTGTTTTTTTTTAGGTTTCTAATGTTAACTCAGTTTTAGTAATACGTTTGGTCCTGACAGTCAGTGCCTCCAAAAGTCCTTTGAGTCTTGGGAAATATTTTTCTTTATTCCTCTGGACTGAGAGTGTAAACATTCAGCGTCAGAGCGTCAAGAATTAGCATAAACTTAATCCATTTGCAGAGCACTTGATACTAACTATACAGCACACTAACCTCATCATTATCATTAAATTAAATCTTTAAAATGATTAAACCTTTATTAAATTGTGTTGAAGTACTGTCAAAAAACTTGTTCACATTCAAAGCCCACTGAAAAAGCCACAAACCACGCCCTTTTGAGGAGTTGGAAGGTTTTTAATGTGAAACATCTGTCCAGGAAGTCAATTCACTGACAGTAGCTACTGGACACAAAGTTGAAGTGGTGGGGGTTAATGGGTGAAAATGAGGTTTTTGTTAATAATGACTCACTGACACTAAAGACATATAATTATAAATTAGTTAGTCATTTTATTTATGGAGGTTTCTACTTTACTGGTCTCTGAATATGTAGGGGAAGGGCTTTTCCATCTTGACGCCAGTACAAACACTGGGACAAAACAAATGCTCATTATTCTTGGTGTTAAAAGTTTTCTGTTTTTGAAACCATTACAATAAAATAGCCAAACCTTGTTTTTATGCTCAGCAAAACCTCACTGAAGGTTTTAAAGACCTCTTAGGTCCAGCTTCTCAGATACAGTGGCAAGAAAAAGTATATGAACCTTTTGGAATTTCATGGTTTTCTGCATTAATTTGTCATGAAATGTGATCTGATCTTCATCTAAGTCAAGAGAACTGACATATAATGTGCTAATATAACAACACAAAAAAAATTCTGATCTTTCATGTCTTTATTGAAAACAACCATACAAACCTCATAGTGCTAGTGGAAAAAGTATGTGAACCCTTGAGTTATTGACCTCAAAAAAGCTAATTGGAGTCAGGTGTTGGGATACCTGGAGTCTTATTAAGAAAATGAGTTTGGAGGTGTGGACTAGAGCTACTTTGACCCTCAATGACTGCAAGCTGACCAGGCCCTGATGCAGCAAAACAGGCCCAAATCATGATGTTTGCTCCACCATACTTTACGGTTGGGATGATGTTTTCATGATGATATGCAGTGCCCTGTTTACGCCAGATGTAGTGCTGTGTGTTCTTTCCAAATAGTTCAGTCTTAGTTTCATCAGTCCACAAAACATTTTGCCAATACCACTGTGGAGTGTCAATGTGCTCTTTCACAAACTTCAGGCGTGCAGCAGCTTCCTTCATGGTGTCCTGCCATAGATACCCTGCTTGTTCTATGTTTTACGTACTGTAGACTCATGAACATAGATGTTATCCAGGTCCAATGGTGCCTTCAAATCTTTGGCTGTCACTCAAGGTTGTTTCTTTACATCATAGATGAGTCTTCGTTGTGCTCTTGGGGTCGTTTTGACTGGGCGCCCACTTCTTGGTAGAGTAGCCACAGTCCCAAAGTGTCTCCATTTGTAGATTATTTGCCTAACTGTAGACTGGTGAATTTTTAAAGTCATTGAAATCACTTTTTAACCCTTTCCAGCTTTATGTAAATCAACAATTCTTGATCATAGATCCTCTGAAAGCTCTTTTTAGTGAGGCATGGCTCACATAAGCATATTCTTCTTGTGTGGAGCAAACTCAAAAGGTTTGAGTGGTTTTTATCTGTCAAAGTAGCTCTAGTCCACACCTCCAAACTCATTTTCTTAACAAGACTCCAGGTATGCTAACACCTGACTCCAATTAGCTTTTTGAGGTCATTAACTCAAGGGTTCACATACTTTTTCCACTAGAGGTTTTTATGGTTGTTCTCAATAAAGACATGAAGAGCAGAATTTTTTTGTGTTATATTAGCCACATTATATTCGTCAGTACTCTTGACTTAGATGAAGATCAGGTCACATTTTATGACAAATTAATGCAGAAAACCATTAAATTCCAAAAGGTTCACATACTTCTTCTTGCCACTGTATCTGAGTGCTTAAAATAGAATAAATCTAAACAGGAAGCTAGCCAAACAGTAAAGAACACGTTATTGTTTACATTTCTAGTAAGTGTACATGGGATGTAGCAAAATACAAAACACTGATAACAAGTACAAAGATTAAAGCTGTACCCTGCTGAAAATAAATGTCCATTTTCACTGCTGGCTTAATTTGAATTGGTTGAAGTAAACAGTAATGAAAAGATATTAACAGCTGATTATTGATATTGCTATGGCTCCTGCAGCGGTGCTTACATTTTCTCTGTCTGGTATTTTTCCAGGGGAGTTTTCAGCATTTAAGTAAGTGCTACAGATTCCACCAGTCCATCTCTCGTCACTTCTCAAGTCTTGTGTCCCTGCGGTGGATTCATTCATTACTGAAAAAAATGAAAACATAGTCTCAAAGAATGTGCTGTTTTCTTCCTCTGTCAACCTGAAGAAGGCTAACTCACTGGAGGCAAAAAAAAAAAAAAAAAAAATCAGCTGTCCAGCAGGCAAACAGCTGCAACGACAGACCAAACTGAATTAGGGAAAACAAACAAAAAACAACTTGAATGACACACACAAAAATATCCATACCACAACGATTTTTCTTGCCTGCTGGAAGGAAAAGATGAAGAAAAAATGAAGGGGAGACAGAGGTGAAGCATCAGGAGAAGTCCAGGATCTGGGCACCACTCATCCCGCCATTTCCTCTACGGGTGAGGCTGGTTTATCAGCGAGGCTGCTGAACTGCACTTTGAGTCACTGAAGAATGGGGCCTGTGGAAGGAGAAGCAGCCTTCCATCTGATGGTATAAATGGCAGGTCAGTCATTTGCCTGTTCCTGACAAGAACTGGAGGTCACTCAGCAAGGGTTAACCCCAAAATTAGATGACTTGAAAGACATCTACTTTTACTTTTTCATTTGTTTCTCGTGTTTCAGATCTTAGCTAGCGGATGCTAGAAATGCTGAGCTTTTAGTCCTTTGTTTCTTTTGAAGTCATGGTAGCTATTTTAGAAGACAGTCTTTCTCCCAGTCACACATCACCTTTTGCTTATCTTTTTTGTTTTTTTGGGGATATTGCTGATCAAATTCCACAAAATACTGTATTTTGCCTTCTTACAAATGAATCCAACACCAGTGATGAAACGGCAATAGCTCTTTATCTATGAAGATTCTGAATGAATGTGAAACCAGGAGAAGTGGTTCTTACTGCAAATTTCCAGTAGAAAAGTCCAGAGTCTGTACAGTTTGGCCAACAGGAACTGTTCTTGGGGTGGAAAAATACTAATTTGGTTTGTGATGGAAGCCACATGACAGCGATTTCATAGTCCATTTAAAGAGCCTCATCTAACTTAATAAGTGATGTGTTGATTAGTGAGGTTTAGAGACTTTGGAAAGTTTTTTTTTTCCTGGGATGCTTTGTTTTCACAGGATTTTATGTTTATGTGAAAGCAGGAAATGCTTTTTTGGTTTGTTTGTTTTTTTGTTTTGTTTTGTTTATCCCCTGTAGATTGAGTAGAAAACGCTACCGCCTGACATATTGAACTAACCACAAGAGCTGTTCACAGAGATGAAGAGAGTTGTTTCATGATGGAAGCTAAACCAGAGGGGTTTCTTAAGCCAAGCTGCTGTTCAGGGTTTACACTGAGCTAAGGAGTGTGTATAGTACTTGTGGCTTCTCTAAGCTTCAAAGTTGTTACACAGCATCTTCGCAACAAAGCTTTTCCTTTGCTTCTGATGTTTTTTTCACTAAAGCTTTTTTGATCATGTGGCTTTAATAGTCCACTCAGCTCAAAACAGGGACCTTGGCTGTTGCAGCTGCTGAATAATGGGCTGCAGCACTGTTTGCTGAAAGGACCAGTGATCGTTTGGAGAGTTTCGTCAGTCTTGAAAACATCTGAAAATGTTCTATCAATGACACCTTTTACCTTTTCTATACATATGCACCTGTACTTTCCATTCCAGCATGTGTTAAGGGTTTTAGGTGTTAAATACAGGTTCTTTTTATTTTGTTATCGTCATTGTTTGCCTTTTTCTGTACAGGCAGGCCTGCAGATATTTACTTATTTATGGTTGTTGTTTTGTTTTTGTTTTTTTTTTTGTTTTTGTTTTTTTACTTTTAGAACTGCTTTGTTTGAAGCTATTAGTCTTTCTTTGACACTTGTTTTAGTCTTTGTGTGACTCGTGTACTTGCACTTTGTAGAGATGGATTGAAGCAAATGAGTGACTTGTTTTTTGTTTTTGTTTTTTGTTTTTTGGAAGAATAAATTGTGGCACACAGAGCTGATGACCCCAAATTCATCCAGTGCATGATCTGCAGAGGCTGGTCTGTGAATATTGTGACAGGAAGGCTCAGTTGTCATCCACGGACTGTCTTTGCCACCACACCTACAAAGATGGGAGCTAAGAAAATGAGGCCGCTGGCCTGATAAATGGATGTTGCACAGTTGAAGTCTGTCCGATCACTGTGTCCTGTAATTTGGACATATCAGTAATTGTGCTACAAGAAGCATCTTCAAGTTACTAATCTTAATAGCAATTTTATCAAGGTGGGAAAAGCATGTCAGGAAGGTGCAAACTGAAAGGTCCCCTACAAGTCAATATTCAGTGAGTGAGGAGGAACTCCTACTGTATTTTTAGGGACTTTTCAAATAACTTTACAGCCACCTGCTATTGTTGTCCTCACCTTAAAAAATGGCTACAAAGATCTCCTCCCATCCAGGAGGTTCATGTTTTTAACATTCTAATCATAACAAATTTTATGAGGCCTGTTACAGGTCCTGATCACCCTGGATCAGGACATATTTTCTAGGCTACCTACATCAAATATTAATAATAATACACCTTCAAACTGTTTAAAAACATTAGATCTTAAGTCCAGCTTCTCTGGACTGAATGCACAGGTTCAATTTGTGTATATTACATATTCCACAGGTAAAAAGGGCAGACAAAAGCCTATCACAAAGTGTGACTAAAATTTGAAGAGTAACCAAACCCAAATTTCGGTGAAGTCTGGCATCTACTGGTGTAAGCGATCCACCAGCTATTGGGTGGTCTTTGGTCCCAGGTGCTAAGTATGGGTGCACTTCATTTGGCTTTTCTGTGTTCTGCATGTTGCATAGCAGTAAGGGTGGGGCAAAGCTTTTAAAGGATTCTTTTTAATGTACTTTGCTTAGTTTTGGTCAGCATTCTTGGCTTTCTACTGATGAAGTTGATTGCTGAAATCTGGGGTGCTGCAGATTATTTTGAAAGTTCAAAATACTGTTCCAGCATGGGCGAGAAATTAATCTGAAATGATCTGTTCACAGTTAATGAACACAATAAGCTGTGCCAGAGTCCTGCACGGGGCCCATTTTCAAATCCCGCACCCTCAAAGCTCTGTATCGGACTCAAGCCATTTCCCAGAGTTATACTGTATCTAAATGAAATCCGGACCCGACCTGGCCTGTAATTAAAATAGACTCTGAGATACATAGTCACTTACTTTAAAGTGCTTGAAAGTTGTGTTCTTGGGAAAGTTTTTGTCAATGGATGCACCACTTGGGCTCTGCAGCTGTTCCCTTACTGAGGAAGTGCCTAGCTTGTGGCTATCAAATGCTAACACCTTTTGGCACTATTGCAAGCAGCAAAGCCACTGATAAAGTTGTTCCCACTGTCTATGACCACACAGAATTTCTCCCATACATCTGACTTGGCCTTCGATGATGTATTGTGCACAGTTTTGTATTTACCAATGGCTATTTTCACTTTTAGGTTATCCAGTTTGACACACTGACATCTAGCCTACGTTGATGTCTGAGTGACATCCTATTAGCTGGATGTGAGTTGAGGGGTCAAAGGCTGTGCCTTCACAATAAATGAATAGGTTATTTAGGCTTGATAAAATTACGCTGGATTAGATGTTTAAAAGAAGTTGCACCTTTATTTATTTAAATTATGTCTATTTCACATACTGCCCACCCACATTCATGCCTATACCTGTGACATAATTTAAACATTTTTTACCTGTTACACATCATTTTTGCGGATACCCGTCAAGTGGGTAACCGACCCAGTGCAAGACTGAGCTGTGCCTTGTATGCCAGCATGGGGCAATAATAAAAAGGTCCTGTTCTTTTTTGCCAGTAGAAGACTAAGTGGCTAATTGTTATATCAAAGCATCCAAGAGAATAAAATGTGTGGAAGCATTTTGGATTGGACACAACAGATGTAATCTCAAAGATTTTTTTTTGTTCATTTTTCAGTGACAGACAAGAGAGGATGAGTATAATACAGTAGAAACACAAGAGTCAGCTGGGCAGACAAGGTGGAAACAAACTCCCAGGTTACTCAAACTTGTTTAGAATTATTCCTCAGACTCTCTATTGTAACCACCAGTTAGACTGTACAGAAAAACCCACTGTCCAGACAAAGTTCACAGCTAGCTAGGTAACATCGTGGAGTATTTAATGGATAAGGAGCCAGATATTTTTCTTGGCAGTTGGCGGAGTCCAAAACAGAACTAAAATGACAGTGAATATTTAACTTGGTCTCTGCAAGGCTGACCATGTATAGATGGAGTTAAGTCAGATCTGTTTAAGTAGCATGTGCCTTATGGTGTGTGAAATGCTGTGGATACACTTTCTGAGCACAAACTGTTAGTTTGGTTTTTAAGGACGGTCTCAGAGATACAGCTGGTGTCACTTGGCACTAAATACCTGGCAACAGCAGACAGCCTGTTCGGTATTGCTCCATATAGAGTTTGGTTTGTATCATTCTATGTTTATTTGCTTGATTCACACATAGTATGAAGGTTAAACTGTTACAGAAGGCCTTTTATTAATTAATACCACATATCCTCCAGTCATGTAACACATGACAGAGGTGCCTCTCTGTCTACAGTTTCACATCTAAAGGAAACATAAGCTAACATATTGTTTACTTTTACAAGATAACCACCTCAAAATTTTGAACATGTTCAGGTTGTATAGGTGAATTTCATTTATCAGATAATTGCCATGATCTTTTTGGTCACTAAACTTAAAAGTTTTGAGATGCTTTGACATCAGGTTTTGTTTTTTGTGTTTTTTTTTTTTTTATGCTAGCCTAAAAGTATTGGTACCGAGGTCATGTGGGAGTTAAAGGGTTCCCGAGTTTAATCATTCAGTTCTACAAACAAGCTCAGAAATTCAATTTTTTTTTTAAGTACTTCTATCTATCTCTCTCTCTCTCTCTCTCTATGTCTCATGAGAATTCCAGCTCGGGGTTTTTGTTGTTGTAATTAAAACCATAACGCTGTTTTGTTCTCAGAATGAAATTGGGGTTTTGACACAAGCCGTGGCTGTTACAGTTCCACAATACATATCTTAAATCACTGGAGCACTAGGGCCACTTTAGCTTTAATTCTGTTTGCTCGCACAGTCTTAAAAATAAGAATTTGTCTAAATTGTAATTTCAGACTTGACTTCAAATTTTCTGGATTCTAAGATTTAATGGCCAGCTTGCCCAAATTACAAAAACTGTATTGGTATACAGTATAACCAGTCAGACAATGTTTGATGTACAGGATGTGTCCAGATTTTTAGACACACATATTTCAGAGATCAGACCCCTGGTATTTGCATGGAGGTAGTTGACAGCAGTTTCAAATCAAAGCCCATTTACATTCTTGTTCTAGAGTTTCTGACAGTATCTCATGATCTTCTGCATATTGAGCTCATGCGGTTGGAAGAGCAGATAGTCAGACTTGTTCATGTTTAAATATTGAACATGATGGTTCATCCTCAGAAAGAACAACTGACAGATGATGGTGTACTTGTTTTTTTTTTTTCTAAAGCTTTTGACTGGTGAAGAAATAATTGTCAAGGTCAAATGTTGAGCTCATAGAGACCCAAAGCTATAAAGGTGCTCAGCTCATGGCATATTTATCTGATAAAGACCATGTGATATGGTCCAGAAGGAGCGAATAAGTTACTATTCCCCAAGTCATCAATCAACTGTCAACCTCGGTAGAAGTAAAACTGGGATCTGCTGTTGCACATTTTCAGATCGCTCACTGTTAACAGAATGGGACTTGAGGAAGTAAACAGTAATGTCTTTTGGAGTGCTATATTTATTTTCCTGAGAAATCTTTATTTTCTATGAGAATATTATCACAGATGTATATCGACTAAACTTTCACAGAAACTACAGGAGGAAGCACTGAGCATCTCTATTACTGCTTTCCACCACCCTCCGCTGATCTCAACACACACCCTCTGCTTCACCTTTTCATCCACAACTTTCCGGTCAACCTTTCTTTTACTTCTTTTTCTTCTGAAACGCTCCCCCTCTCTCCTTCTTGCCTGCACCTCAAACCCAATGACTCCTTTGAACTGAGAACTATCATGAAAAACTATGGAGATTTGTTTTGTTTTTCACCTGTAAATAGTTGTACAAAGGAAATACTGTCGGGTTGCTAGGAGGCATGGAGACTACAAATGTAACAAATTATAAAATATTCAAAATAAAGAGAAATTAAAAGACATTTTGATAGGCAAACTTCTGATAAAACCGGTTGAGTGTAAAAATATTTAAAGCTGTATCATAAGAAGAAAGAGCTTAATGTATTTGTTGTGAATATGATAAACTGATATATTAAAGAAGTGCATGAAAACTGACTTTGTTTATGTGTCATGTGTATGTTAAAATGTTGGAGTCATATTGGTATCAAGTTCCACTGTTTAGGAAATCTTTCACATCCACATGGTGGCACCATCCTCCACTGTAATGTGCACAGAAACATTGCTGCTGTAAGGAAATGCAGTCTAGTTAGACTTGGAGATCTTTGATTTTCTTTTTAATGAAGTCCACCAAAATTGTTCCAGAGTTTTCATCACATTGTTTGGGTTCAGCATAGCGATGAGCTCTACATAAAGGTAATGATGGATCATATTACATACAGTACATATTGTAACTGTGCCTTGGTGGAGGGTAGTCCCACACCATAACTATGGAACATGGTGTAATTTTTGTCTTTTTTTAACATTAGTTTAAGTGGTGCCCACACCTTCCCCGTGCATTTTTATCATGTGGAAATAATATTTGGGATACTAGTAACAAAAGGAGCCAAATTAAA
>NW_018127972.1:3525523-3531143 GCF_001952655.1 Monopterus albus | reverse complement strand
ATAGAGATTAATATAGAGTCTTGTGGTTGTAGATGGTTGTAGAGGAAGAGCAGACTTTATCAATTTTAACTAAGGCTAATCTGTCCTGGTGGTAGGAGGTAAACCACTGAAGTCAGTGTGGGGTCAAAAGAACACTAAAACCTCAAGGGGGCACTAGTAGGGCTTTACTGTAGTTATTCTTGACTGTATTTTATGCGTATTTTATGTATTTTTAACGATTTATGCTTTAGTTAATCACCTCCATTGTGCACTTTACTCTCACATCTGTGTACCTGATGTTATTGTCATACAGCATATAAAGTATCAGAAATATTACTAATGGAACATACATTATTTGCAAGCATTCTGGTCATACTGACAGAGGTGACCAAAAAATAGAGCAAAGACAATAAAGATCCAGATCAGCTGACAGTTAAATACAGAATAAGACAGCAGATTGTCAGACATTCATACCCTGGGTGACAATTGAATATCAGAGACTATGTGTATTATTTTCAATTACTGTAAATGATTCCATTATATTTAAATCCAAAAAAACACAATTTTTGAATGAATTAAGCATATAGAGGTTATCAGTTTGCATCTTAAGAACAGACATTTAATTGATTTTCAATGAAAAAATGTCACTGTATTACTGTATATGATTTACAGTAAGATATTAATAAATGCTGAAGACCCAACAAAGGCGCAACCCAACCTTCCAGTTATCATTTTAAACACAGACTTATAAGTCATTGCCATAGCTCTAGCCACCAGAATAGCGAGTTATCTCCGTGTTAATCCACCCAGATCAAACAGGTTTAATCAAAAAAAGAAAAGCTTCAGATAACATGTATACAATATTTAACATAATCAATTTTCTCAGTAAAAACAAACCAAAACTATAATCCTATCATTAGACACAGAAAAAGCATTCGACAAAGTAAACTGGATGTTCTATTCACCAAAATCTCTTCACACATTAACTACCCTGATGCATAGACCCACTGGTTTCCATCAACATTCTGGACTACTGAACACACCTAGAGTATGAACTGAATAATGTGGGAATAGCCAAGTTGTCTCAAGGCAGATCCTCTTTACTGACATATTTTTCTGTCAGGCTCCACGCACCAATCTGACATTGATCTATTCTATTTGAATACTAGAACTGTTGAGCAAAGCTCAACCTCTCATCTGCATTCACTGAAACTACTGCTACTTCTAGTATGACTGCTTGTATGACTACTTTCACTGTGGTAACTCCACAGTGTCATCTCCACACTAGAATGAATATACCAGATTGGTGTGACTACTCATCTGGACTTCTGTTGTGTCCCAACATGGACCACATCCTGTGGCCTATTTAAGTGACAGGCCAGGAACCAGTGCCAACCTGCTGTAGCAAATACCTACTTTTCTCCCCAGCCTTATATTGGCCACCAGTTTTTTTTATTGTCAGGAAGTTAAACATGTTCCAAATTAACATAAATGTCAGGCTGTGAATTTTCAATGACTTGTAGCAAAGGTGTAGTTTTCAGAATTTCTGTTCATGTAAGTGCAGCTATATGCCCATATTAAACAAAATGCAGCAAATTCACATATTTTAGAAGCTGGAAAGCATGGCACCAAGTTATGATCGAAAATATAATCATTTCAGCTCTAATAATATCATGCTTTTATTTAAAATGACAAATTATTAGGTAAAATTAATATCCAGTATTTTTTTTCGAAATTAGAGCTGCGTCACTGGTTGTCATGGTAATGAGAACTTGACCTATATTGACCCGCTATTCTAAATTCAGTCTGCCCGTGAACTGAAGAACGGGAGCTGAAATAAGTGAAACTCTTCAACTGTGAACAAATGCTGATTGTTGAGAAGTGAACAACTTGATTTCAGAAAACATCTATGATAAACTGCTGACATCTTGAAGCGTGAAGGCAGCTTTAGTGGAGAAGCCATGGCCTCCTCTGCTTTACTCCGTAAGAAACACCCGATGACTCTTGGGATCCAAAGTTTGGAAGTCCGCTATGGTAAAACACAGCAGACCACTGACTATTTACACCTTGATTTAAATAATTTTATAATAGAGCATCATAAATATATGAAATTTGATAAATATAATATTTATTGTGATTTTGACTGAACATACTTGCGCAGAACTATATCAAAATAGCACACCTCCAATAAACTTGTTATTTCATTGTAAAATTGTATTATTTCGTTATAAAATGGATAAAAACGATGTATTGTACTGAGAGTGCACATGGCAGGTTTAAAATATTCATGTAGTCTTTGAGAAAAATGTGTTTTTTTATCGGTGCAAGTCGTCGAATTTAACATTGAAAGTATAGGAGAAAGATGGCGACTGAGCCATTTTTTGAAAAATGCTAAAACTTGTGTATGTGCGCGCGCCATGGAGGCGACGTCCGATATTGGAGCCAGCGGCGTCCAACGTTAATGCGGTCAATGTGGACCTGTTGTGTAGGCGTGGATGATTACATCAGCATGTTTTTAATGTTGACGCCTGATTGAAATATATCCATAGTTTTTAGAGCGTCGGATTTATAAGTTTAGACCTGTTGAAGCCACAGTGGGATCGTATTCGCCAATTTAAAGCACCTGTGAGCTGTCGTTAGGCTTTAAAAAGTTAGCATATGGGGGAGGAGGCACCTCTGGCAAGATGTCGGGCCCTGTGGCTCTGCAGCCTCTCCCCTCCTCCATGCTGAGGAGGGGTGAGGAGTCTTCTCTGGCAAGAGGTTGGGCACTTTGGCTCTGCAGCCTCTCCCCTCCTCCGTGCTGAGGAGGCATCTTGTGGCTGAGGTTGAGCGCCATGCCTCTGCAGCCCCTCCCCTCCTACATACCAAGGAGAGAGAACGATGCACCTCTGGCCATAGGTCGAGCCCTGTGGCTCTGCAGCCTCTCCCCTCCTCCATGCTGAGGAGGGGTGAGGAGTCTTCTCTGGCAAGAGGTTGGGCACTTTGGCTCTGCAGCCTCTCCCCTCCTCCGTGCCAAAGAGGACTGAGGAGGCATCTCGGTGCTGAGGTTGAGCTCCTTGCCTCTGCAGCCTCTCCCCTCCTACACGCCGCGGAGGGAGAACGAGGCACCTCTGTCCAGAGGCCGGGCCCTGTGGCTCTGCAGTCTCTCCCCTCCTCTGTGCTGAGGAGGCATCTCGGGGCTGAGGTTGAGCCCCTTGCCTCTGCAGCCTCTCCCCTCCTCCATGCTGAGGAGGGGGGAGGAGGCACCTCTGGCAAGAGGTCGGGCCCTGTGCCTCTGCAGCCTCTCCCCTCCTCCATGCTGAGGAGGGGGGAGGAGGCACCTCTGGCAAGAGGTCGGGCCCTGTGCCTCTGCAGCCTCTCCCCTCCTCCATGCTGAGGAGGGGGGAGGAGGCACCTCTGGCAAGAGGTCGGGCCCTGTGCCTCTGCAGCCTCTCCCCTCCTCCATGCTGAGGAGGGGGGAGGAGGCACCTCTGGCAAGAGGTCGGGCCCTGTGCCTCTGCAGCCTCTCCCCTCCTCCATGCTGAGGAGGGGGGAGGAGGCACCTCTGGCAAGAGGTCGGGCCCTGTGCCTCTGCAGCCTCTCCCCTCCTCCATGCTGAGGAGGGGGGAGGAGGCACCTCTGGCAAGAGGTCGGGCCCTGTGCCTCTGCAGCCTCTCCCCTCCTCCATGCTGAGGAGGGGGGAGGAGGCACCTCTGGCAAGAGGTCGGGCCCTGTGCCTCTGCAGCCTCTCCCCTCCTCCATGCTGAGGAGGGGGGAGGAGGCACCTCTGGCAAGAGGTCGGGCCCTGTGCCTCTGCAGCCTCTCCCCTCCTCCATGCTGAGGAGGGGGGAGGAGGCACCTCTGGCAAGAGGTCGGGCCCTGTGCCTCTGCAGCCTCTCCCCTCCTCCATGCTGAGGAGGGGGGAGGAGGCACCTCTGGCAAGAGGTCGGGCCCTGTGCCTCTGCAGCCTCTCCCCTCCTCCATGCTGAGGAGGGGGGAGGAGGCACCTCTGGCAAGAGGTCGGGCCCTGTGCCTCTGCAGCCTCTCCCCTCCTCCATGCTGAGGAGGGGGGAGGAGGCACCTCTGGCAAGAGGTCGGGCCCTGTGCCTCTGCAGCCTCTCCCCTCCTCCATGCTGAGGAGGGGGGAGGAGGCACCTCTGGCAAGAGGTCGGGCCCTGTGCCTCTGCAGCCTCTCCCCTCCTCCATGCTGAGGAGGGGGGAGGAGGCACCTCTGGCAAGAGGTCGGGCCCTGTGCCTCTGCAGCCTCTCCCCTCCTCCATGCTGAGGAGGGGGGAGGAGGCACCTCTGGCAAGAGGTCGGGCCCTGTGCCTCTGCAGCCTCTCCCCTCCTCCATGCTGAGGAGGGGGGAGGAGGCACCTCTGGCAAGAGGTCGGGCCCTGTGCCTCTGCAGCCTCTCCCCTCCTCCATGCTGAGGAGGGGGGAGGAGGCACCTCTGGCAAGAGGTCGGGCCCTGTGCCTCTGCAGCCTCTCCCCTCCTCCATGCTGAGGAGGGGGGAGGAGGCACCTCTGGCAAGAGGTCGGGCCCTGTGCCTCTGCAGCCTCTCCCCTCCTCCATGCTGAGGAGGGGGGAGGAGGCACCTCTGGCAAGAGGTCGGGCCCTGTGCCTCTGCAGCCTCTCCCCTCCTCCATGCTGAGGAGGGGGGAGGAGGCACCTCTGGCAAGAGGTCGGGCCCTGTGCCTCTGCAGCCTCTCCCCTCCTCCATGCTGAGGAGGGGGGAGGAGGCACCTCTGGCAAGAGGTCGGGCCCTGTGCCTCTGCAGCCTCTCCCCTCCTCCATGCTGAGGAGGGGGGAGGAGGCACCTCTGGCAAGAGGTCGGGCCCTGTGCCTCTGCAGCCTCTCCCCTCCTCCATGCTGAGGAGGGGGGAGGAGGCACCTCTGGCAAGAGGTCGGGCCCTGTGCCTCTGCAGCCTCTCCCCTCCTCCATGCTGAGGAGGGGGGAGGAGGCACCTCTGGCAAGAGGTCGGGCCCTGTGCCTCTGCAGCCTCTCCCCTCCTCCATGCTGAGGAGGGGGGAGGAGGCACCTCTGGCAAGAGGTCGGGCCCTGTGCCTCTGCAGCCTCTCCCCTCCTCCATGCTGAGGAGGGGGGAGGAGGCACCTCTGGCAAGAGGTCGGGCCCTGTGCCTCTGCAGCCTCTCCCCTCCTCCATGCTGAGGAGGGGGGAGGAGGCACCTCTGGCAAGAGGTCGGGCCCTGTGCCTCTGCAGCCTCTCCCCTCCTCCATGCTGAGGAGGGGGGAGGAGGCACCTCTGGCCAGAGGTCGAGCCTTGTGGCTCTGCAGCCACTTCTCTCCTCTGTGCTGAGGAGGCATCTCGGGGCTGAGGTTGAGCCCCTTGCCTCTGCAGCCTCTCCCCTCCTACACGCTGAGGAGGGAGAACGAGGCGCCTTTGTCCAGAGGTCGGGCCCTGTGGCTCTGCAGTCTCTTCCCTCCTCCGTGCTGAGGAGGGGGGAGGAGGCACCTCTGGCAAGAGGTCGGGCCCTGTGGCTCTGCAGTCTGTCCCCTCCTCTGTGCTGAGGAGGGGGGAGGAGGCACCTCTGTCCAGAGGTCGGGCCCTGTGGCTCTGCAGCGTTTCCCCTCCTCCGTGCTGAGGAGGGGGGAGGAGGCACCTCTGTCCAGAGGTCGGGCCCTGTGGCTCTGCAGTCT
>NW_018127972.1:3521583-3521923 GCF_001952655.1 Monopterus albus | reverse complement strand
GCGCCTCTGTCCAGAGTGCGGCCCCTGTGGCTCTGCAGCCTCTCCCCTCCTCCGTGCTGAGGAGGGGGGAGGAGGCACCTCTGGCCAGAGGTCGGGCACTGTGGCTCTGCAGTCTCTCCCCTCCTCTGTGCTGAGGAGGGGGGAGGAGGCACCTCTGGCCAGAGGTCTTGCCCTGTGGCTCTGCACCCCTTCTCTCCTACTGTGCTGAGGAGGCATCCCTGGGCTGAGGTTGAGCCCCCTGCCTTTGCAGCCTCTCCCCTCCTACACGCTGAGGAGAGAGAACGAGGCGCCTCTGTCCAGAGGTCGGGCCCTGTGGCTCTGCAGTCTCTCCCCCCCTCCC
>NW_018127972.1:3490499-3513145 GCF_001952655.1 Monopterus albus | reverse complement strand
AGGTCGGGCCCTGTGGCTCTGCAATCTTTCCCCTCCACCGTGCTGAGGAGGCATCTTGGGGCTGAGGTTGAGCCCCTTGCCTCTGCAGCCTCTCCCCTCCTACATGCTGAGGAGGGAGAACGAGGCGCCTCTGTCCAGAGGTCAGGCCCTGTGGCTCTGCAGCCTCTCCCCTCCTCCGTGCTGAGGAGGGGGGAGGAGGCACCTCTTTCAAGAGGTCGAGCCCTGTGGTTTTGCAGCCTCTCCCCTCCTCTGTGCTGAAGAGGGGGAATGAGGCACCTCTGGCCAGCCTCTCCCCTCCTACACGCCGAGGAGGGATTACGAGGCACCTCTGGCAAGAGGTCGGGCCCTGTGGCTCTGCAGCCTCTCCCCTCCTCCGTGCTGAGGAGGGGGGAGGAGGCCCCTCTGGCCAGAGGTCGGGCCCTGTGGCTCTGCAGCCTCTCCCCTCCTCCGTGCTGAGGAGGCATCTTAGGGCTGAGGTTGAGCCCCTTGCCTCTGCAGCCTCTCCCCTCCTACATGCTGAGGAGGGAGAACGAGGCGCCTCTGTCCAGAGGTCAGGCCCTGTGGCTCTGCAGCCTCTCCCCTCCTCCGTGCTGAGGAGGCATCTTAGGGCTGAGGTTGAGCCCCTTGCCTCTGCAGCCTCTCCCCTCCTACATGCTGAGGAGGGAGAACGAGGCGCCTCTGTCCAGAGGTCAGGCCCTGTGGCTCTGCAGCCTCTCCCCTCCTCCGTGCTGAGGAGGCATCTTAGGGCTGAGGTTGAGCCCCTTGCCTCTGCAGCCTCTCCCCTCCTACATGCTGAGGAGGGAGAACGAGGCGCCTCTGTCCAGAGGTCAGGCCCTGTGGCTCTGCAGCCTCTCCCCTCCTCCGTGCTGAGGAGGCATCTTAGGGCTGAGGTTGAGCCCCTTGCCTCTGCAGCCTCTCCCCTCCTACATGCTGAGGAGGGAGAACGAGGCGCCTCTGTCCAGAGGTCAGGCCCTGTGGCTCTGCAGCCTCTCCCCTCCTCCGTGCTGAGGAGGCATCTTAGGGCTGAGGTTGAGCCCCTTGCCTCTGCAGCCTCTCCCCTCCTACATGCTGAGGAGGGAGAACGAGGCGCCTCTGTCCAGAGGTCAGGCCCTGTGGCTCTGCAGCCTCTCCCCTCCTCCGTGCTGAGGAGGCATCTTAGGGCTGAGGTTGAGCCCCTTGCCTCTGCAGCCTCTCCCCTCCTACATGCTGAGGAGGGAGAACGAGGCGCCTCTGTCCAGAGGTCAGGCCCTGTGGCTCTGCAGCCTCTCCCCTCCTCCGTGCTGAGGAGGCATCTTAGGGCTGAGGTTGAGCCCCTTGCCTCTGCAGCCTCTCCCCTCCTACATGCTGAGGAGGGAGAACGAGGCGCCTCTGTCCAGAGGTCAGGCCCTGTGGCTCTGCAGCCTCTCCCCTCCTCCGTGCTGAGGAGGCATCTTAGGGCTGAGGTTGAGCCCCTTGCCTCTGCAGCCTCTCCCCTCCTACATGCTGAGGAGGGAGAACGAGGCGCCTCTGTCCAGAGGTCAGGCCCTGTGGCTCTGCAGCCTCTCCCCTCCTCCGTGCTGAGGAGGCATCTTAGGGCTGAGGTTGAGCCCCTTGCCTCTGCAGCCTCTCCCCTCCTACATGCTGAGGAGGGAGAACGAGGCGCCTCTGTCCAGAGGTCAGGCCCTGTGGCTCTGCAGCCTCTCCCCTCCTCCGTGCTGAGGAGGCATCTTAGGGCTGAGGTTGAGCCCCTTGCCTCTGCAGCCTCTCCCCTCCTACATGCTGAGGAGGGAGAACGAGGCGCCTCTGTCCAGAGGTCAGGCCCTGTGGCTCTGCAGCCTCTCCCCTCCTCCGTGCTGAGGAGGCATCTTAGGGCTGAGGTTGAGCCCCTTGCCTCTGCAGCCCCTCCCCTCCTACACGCCGAGGAGGGAGAACGAGTCACCTCTCTCCAGAGGTCGGGCCCTGTGGCTCTGCAGTCTCTCCCCTCCTCCGTGCTGAGGAGGGGGGAGGAGGCAGCTCTGGCCAGAGGTCGGGCCCTGTGGCTCTGCAGCCTCTCCCCTCCTCCCTGGGAGGAGGCACCTCTGGCCAGAGGTCAGGCCCTGTGGTTCTGCAGCCCCTCCTGTCCTCCACGCAGAGAAGGTGGGAGGAGGCACCTCTGGCCGAATTTCAGGCACTGTGGCACTGCCACCTCTCCCCATCTCCATGCAGAGGAGGGGTGAGAAGTCTTCTCTGGTAAGAGGTTGGGCCCTGTGGCTCTGCAGCCTCTGCCCTCTTCCGTGCTGAGGAGGCGTGAGGAGTCTTCTCTGGCAAGAGGTTGGGCAGCTTGGCTCTGCAGCCTCTCCCCTCCTCCGTGCTGAGGAGGGGGGAGGAGGCACCTCTGGCCGGAGGTTGGGCCCCGTGGCTCTCCAGCCTCTCCTTTCCTCAGCATGGAGGAGGGGGGATGAGGCATCTCTAAAGGAGTTATGTTGTGGCACTCAGTGTGATGAGAAAAGAAGGGTGGCAGCAGAGCCACTTTGTTTCATGTTTTGAAACAAAGAGGACATGGAAATATTCATGCATGAAGTCAATGATGAGAACAATCTTAAAAGTCAAAGCCTCTGGTGAGGTTTAAAATTTTAGCTCTCAGAACTCATAATCCAAAATTCTTCAAGCTTTTTTACCCTGGGAGAAAACAGTGCAAAAACTAATAGTGGCATTTATTAGTTCCTTTTGGGCGCCAATATATTAGATACATTTTTTCTGACTGTATGTATGGTATAGTCAGTGTGCATCTCTGTGAAATGGTAGATGGTCATTTACAGTAAAATATGACATTTTCCCATTAAAGCAAAAGATGTATTAATTACACATTTTTATATTCAGAGCACTATGTAAAACTCAAGAAATTAAATATTTTGCAAATAAGATATTTTAAAGACAAATTTATAAAATGTAACATACTACATATATCTTTCTATAACTGGAGCGTGATGGGAGTTGAAGTCTTCAGTGAAAAATGATTATAAAAGGATAAGACTTTTTTGTGGTGCACTACTCTACATCATTTTGTTAGTAAAACTTTTTTTTTAATCACTGGGTTACATATCCATCTGTGTACGCACAGGTGAGAGTTTACATAGAAGTGTGCACATTCTCAAGGCAAGTTTGTTTTTTAAGTCATCTTTTACATGGGAAGTACTGTACACACGTTTCAAGCCCCATTTTGTGAGTATGCAACATTTATAAATGAGGCCACAGGGGTCTCTAGACATGTAGTTTACAGTTGGACCTTGTGTAAATGCGTGAAGGTGAGAGTGATTTTGGACACAGTCATTGTGACTCAATTTCACAAGTGTAAACTAGAAAGTTAAATTACAAAACCATGGAATTGGAGCACTTTCACTGAAATGCACAAAGTCATTTATTAAAAATATTTAGTGGTTAGCCATTACCTTTACTGGAGATTATTTCAATAAAAATGTATTCATATATTATATACGTACATTGCCAGGCCCAAATCAGTCCCTGGTCTAGTAAAAGAAATGGTGGTGGTGTGGTTACCACTAAACATATCTTTAGCAGATCCTAGTATCCTAACAGTCTGTGAAGAGAGAGGACAGAGAGAAAGAAAACAGTAAAGATTAGACTGGAAGCTGCTGCAATCTATGGGATCATGGAAGGACAAAGCTATGCACACTTTTAGAACCAAAATTCCAGATATGTCTTGACGACAGCATGGTCTTACCTTGGGGCACCACACTGTTGAATTAGATTTTCTTGCAGCGGAACTTGGAGGTAATAAACTAATTATATCCATCTAGCATTTTATAAAGCATGCGCCCAGCTGCCAGACTGTAATGGGGCCAACTTCATATGTCCCACACTTGTAAAATTCAGTAGGATCAATACACAAAACAGATAGAGACAGAAAGAAACCATCACTTGAGAGATCAACAGCCGAATGAGGCGCAGGAGCCAAACATATCAGTAAAGGAACAGGACTCTTCCTCACAATGCAGCCACATCCAAAGTCTATGAGCCACAAATAAGGGCCATCTAAGCTGGTTTCAGAAAGAATGTTTTCTGACTTTGTGTCATGATGGCAGACTCCATCTGAATGCATTTTATGGCTGCTTCGATCAGCTACTGAGTTAGAGTGATGAAGAAGGGTTTTGAAGGTCTTACTGATTCTTGTCAGTGTGGCAGCTTTCCCACAGACATGGTCTATTTGGTACTGAGCTTTTGATCATATCATGAGTTCTCCAATGAATTTTTAGTGTTTAAATTTCCATTTTTTCCTGAGTCTTTTATAGACTAAACTGGATCCCAAAGTTCATTCTTGACAGTGGAAAGAGTCACTGGGAAAATGATTCCAGCACAAGGTCCATTTTGTAACTCTGCTGGCCCTTTTGAGTTTGAGAGATTGTTTTCTCTACTTCAGCTGTTTCCAAATTCAAGAAACTTTGAACTTCAGGTCTGTAACTGATCTCTTTATTAATGCATAATAAATGATTTAGCAATTGTTTAGATTAGTTATAAGCATAAGTAAAACATTTGAGTTTCCAGGTTGTGAAAAATCATTTTGCATTTTTATTGTAATTGCTTTGTCTACTTCATGCTCAACCTGAACTGCTGTCAGAGGCCAGAGTTTACATTGTTTGGCTTAGTGACTTCATGATGAGAAGATTTGAGGAAAATGTGTTACTCTGATCAAGAACTTGTGTATAACTCTGCTGATATTGTGAGTGTGAGTGAGTTTGTATCTCTCTGTGTTCTAAGGTCCTTGGAGGCTCTCTGCGTAGATTCTGATAATCTGGTTCCATTCTTGAACAGAACACAGGCTGAAATGTCTTTGATTTCAAATTCCTGTAGTAATCCTTCTTTACAAAGAAACCTTTGAAGACCTGACCACATGAAATATGAAATCTGCCAAAGCGAAATGCCGTCATAACTTCAGTCAAGTTAATATTTCACTATTTACACTTAAATGGGGCATTTGTTTTAAAAATGGACATTTTAAAGCAGTAATAATTGTCTTTTTATTTATTTTGGGGATACCACAGCAGTCTTAGAATATGACACTGAATGAGTACACTTTCTGTTTGCAAAGGACCTGCAAAACAGCCTCCAGCTGTCAAAACACAGGCCTCCAAACCCAAACAATGCAAATAAGGCTAAAATATTGTTACAGCTAAGAAGAACTGACTTATTTTACTGGCCACTGGTAATAGCATAAATACCTGTAAGCTGAACTAGGTCTATAACCAAACTGTGGCTCATTATTCACTAAGCTGTTATTATCTGAATGCTGTTGCTGTTTGCCAGTGTTGTTTGCTATAAGGCTTTGCTTCATAACATGAGACACTGCCACTTTTAGTCTATCATTTTACATACAAATATAACTGTAGGAAAATTACTGAGGGGTATTTTGCTTATTTTTAAAAATACCAGTGAGATTTGTGTTGTACACAGTGACTGAGATAAAACAATGGATGTCTTAAAGATCTTTAAAACTCAGTTTATTTAGTTATTTATACAAGTATAAATAAAAAAAAGTTAAATTAGAAAAATATAGTCATAGCACCATATACAAAATTGCATGCAAATAGCAATCTTTGTGATAAAAGTTGTCTTCATTGTCTATTTTTTTAGACATATCTCAGTCCACATTCATAAAAAACCCTAAAAACGTGCCCCTGATATGAATATTGGACATTTGAAAACAAAATATATAAATCTGATTTACATTTTATTTCACACAAATCCTTGGATCACCACAATAATTCCCATAAGTGCATTTCTGAATGTGTTTTCTCTACCTTTTCAGATGGCATACCTAGAGGAATATGAATTAAATATTCAACATGAAGCTGGAAGTTCCTATTTACTATTTACTCCCTATTTTTTGTGTATGTTTCCTAATAAGGGGCTTTTTCACTAGATTACCCATATATAAGGCTATGTTTGGGGGAGACACTAGTGAGATTCTCACTTGCTGATATACTGGGGACCTGAGCAGCCTCACCACCTAAGTTCTCTCCTTTCCATTCAGAAGAAGATCCTGTTTTAAAGCAGTACTTACTGTACGCAGGCTTTGCTATTCCCAGGTGTTAACATTGAGCCTGCTGAGATGCACCACTGAGTTCAAGCAGACTGAATTAAATATTGTTGCAGGTTTTCGCATACAAAGCACACGGTGAGATTATGGATGACTGCAGCTCTCACAGAGGCTACACTCCATGTTGTTAATCTTAAATATGTGACGTTTTCACAGCACATATTTTGGCATGTAAAATTAGGAAAAGTGCAGGTAAAACTGAAAAATTAATTAAAAAGGACCACATCCAATTTGGGTAAGCTAGTTCCATATTACTGATATTGTACATGCTGGGAAACTGGAGCCACTGATAATGTTGTGGGAGCAAACGTCTAAGAGAGCACCAGAGACAGTTAAATGGAGACTGCATAGCACAACTTCCAAACAGCAGGCTGAGCCTCGTATGGCCATCGGCACAATGACTCCCACTATAAATTCCCCCACAGCCTCCGCTTGGCAGGCCACCAAGAAGAACATTTCTTTCAGTGCTATTATGCTGGGTATAAAAAATTATTCTGATTAATATTCCACAAATTCATAAACAAACAAATGTTCTACAATGTAATTTGTTTAACCCAGGCTTTTGTTTGCTGTAACAAGTCAAAATGCTTGCTGTGAAAAACCTCTAGTGAGAGTTACGATTCTCAAAATACAGGATGAATGTAAAAGGGAGCAAGTATAATATTTGTCAGTATTTTCAGTAAGATGTCTTAGACTGCTCTGTTCTAATGGCAATAACAGCATACAGGCCTGCTAGGACTGAGGTACTGCTTATAAGAGCTACATTATATCATTTTACTGTTGATATGCTTATTATTCATCAGTCCCTAATTCAGCCTCGGGGGTTTCTTGGGGAACGTGTGTAATTTAGTCATTATCACTGAGGACTCTTTATTTTTACCATTTATGGCATTATCTGTGAGTTGAAGATGTCTACTAAAGGCTAATATATTACACCATGATAAACTACACAACACTGTGATAACAGCAATCAAGACCTAACCACGACAGAGCTAATGAGCTGTTTGTTTGATATGATATATGTGATGCTTTCAAGTAAAAAATATAATGGACCTGTTCAGATATTTCACAAGCATTTATAGACCATCAACACTGTGCTGCAACTGTTTTTATAGAGTTCATAAAAGCATTATGTCCAAAGTCTTCTGCTCCTGCAAATAATTAGGCACTGTCAGTTTTCTGCAGCTTTACATGACAAGGCTTTCCAAATATTTTAGTCATTTCAAAATTCCTTACTGCATATCACTGGGCATTCAGAATTTATTTTCAGCTTATCTTGTGTACAAGATTTCACTCAAAATATGCACAGAATACACACATGTACGTGAGCGCGCACGCACACACACACACACACACACACACACTCTTTGGGGATACTTTTTTTCTGAAGATTACAGATGGCACCCACATAATGAAAATCATCGCATATATAACATGCACCCATCTGTTGTACCATATAAAATTATACTTTCAGTTTGGGGACAAGTATTATTTAAACTATCTTTGGAGTCATTTGGTAAACTCAGTTCTTATGAAGCATACTATAGGGGACTTGAGAGAGCTCCTCATGTTTTGCTTTTTTAAACAATTAAAGAGCACATGGCCTGCTTTTTCTTGTTTTTTGACTTATCTACAATGTTACAGCAGTGAATTCTCATCTTAGACGTGACCTAAAGCTCAAAAAATTAGGTGAATTTTTTTCTAGTATTTCTATGCAGAAGCAACTCGGTTTATACATGTCTCGCAAACCCTTGCTCGTGAGACTTTTTTCCACCAAAATAAAGTATTATGTGATAGTTAAAGGATTTCCTTGAATGGGTATAAAATCCATGCCGTTGCACATTCATGTGAGCTTGCCTGACATCCACTGGTGACCCCACCATGTTGGCAAAATGTTACATTGCCTTGTTTGTTATGTGTATTTTCAACAAAATTTATTTAAAAAAAAAAAAGACACCCACAATACCACTGTAAAAGCAGAATTTTCCCACTGCACCAGGTTTTGAACCAGCGCTTCTCTCCTCCTGGCCACGTGGAAGTGCCAAAATTAATGGGTAACTCCTGCTAACAGGTAAGTGCACTCTGGCTAATTGATGTCTCATGAAAACTGAAGTTACCACAGTATTAGTTGGGTCTCTTTTGTTTCCAGTATGCAGGCTCCCTGGACTGGTAACAGATTTACTTCCTTTCAGATCTAGACTAATTTAATTACTTTAAATAATTGTTTAATAGTTTGATGGAACTTTAACCATCTGGTACCCTAATCTAATGAGGTATTTGAATATTAAATATTGATGTTCACTTTCATAAGTGTAGTCATTTCCGCTACAGTAATGTAAATCATGTAACCTAGCCTTGATCCTGAAGGAGTCAGCATGACTTATATTTGCCATGTGAGGTTATTTTGACTAATGAAATAATAATATAACCCTAAGTAGCTCAGAGAAAGGTGGGATGAAGCAAGCCATGTGCAAGGAGGAGCTAAAGTATAAAAAGGGATGTCTCAAGCTCTGCAGTGGTTCCGCCCCATGGACTGGAAACAGATGCTATTGGGGAGTTTACAACATCCCACCATGGTAAATGCTTTACTGTCCCAACTTTGTTTGGAATGTGTTGCAGGCATCAGAATTGAAGTGAGTGTTTATTTTGTACAAAGAATAATTACCCTACTGATTTAATGTCAGACATAATATTGTCTTGCATTTCAGACAATATGTTCAAGCAACAAATGCAACAGCTAATTCTATTTAATTTGGGTTTTGATGGATACTCAGCTGTAAGTGTTCTACCTTGTAAAGAAACCCAAATGTTGTGTACAAGCTAGTTCCCCTATCAAAACCTTGTCTCCCCCACCCCAGAAATCAATACAGGCATTTGTTCTCTGATGCCTTCATTGTGACATGCCTCTGCATGCCTGATGAGCTTCCACTGTTCACTGTCCACTGTCCAATAATGTATTGATTCTGAAAATGGCTGGTATTCAGCAGAGATCTCTGTTTTGTCTGGGCAGAACTGAGGTAGAGAGCTCCATAGATCAAGGAGCCAGACACATCGTATTATGCTTTTTGAAAGTTGGATTGTTCCAGTCACTTCTCAGCCACTGGCCATTTATCCACTGCTTTCAGCAGACAGTTGGTGAAGAGAGGTGAAAAGAGGAAGCACAGTGATTCTTAATCTAATTAAATGTAGAGAGCCAATGAGAAGGTCTCTATCAGCTGCAGACCTTCTCTGCAGAGCTCTCTCTGCTGATAGCAGTGAATAATGAGCACCATGGTCAGCAGTCACAAAGCCATGCCTGGATTTACTCTTTTATACACTTTAACCTCATTCTGCACACTGCAGTCTTCCAACCCTACACCATCAGAGCAACAAGAAAGACTTTGGAGTTTGTCCAAGTATCTGGACACATGCATCATTTTTGACTCGGTTTCTCAGTGGTTCTACAATGTGTGTGCTACATCTTGCAATCACAAGCCTTAGCCTATATGTCCACTGTCTCCCACATTTTTGTAAAAGAGACGCAGCAGCTAGTACGATGGGGAGATGCAAATTAAGAATATGTGGCTCTAAAAAGAAAAGTAGGCTACCAAGAATGGTTAGCTGTCAGCAGTGTTGGGGACACTACTTGGAAAATAGTTTTACAATTTATCAATTTCTTCACACTGGAAGAAGTTAAACTACAGAAAACAATCTCATCTCGGCTTTTCACAATGTATATCAGTTGTAAACAATTTTGCATTTTGTATTATCTAAAACTATACAGTATGTGTATGTGTGTATATATTTATTTATACCTTGTTTGACTTCAGCACTGATCTAAGAAACATGAGCCTGTCGTGTTGTCAGCTTTGCAACATCTGACTTGTAGAAACTCAACAACTAAAACAGTCTTGAACTTAAACCTTTTAGACCATATGAACAGCTTGAACACTGATCTAAATGGGCCTAGCTTTTACTCCTACTTTTCAAAGCAGAATTTCTTTTTTTATAGGACACCTCAGCAGTCTCTCACAGTTCTTATGTAAAAGGCTGATCCTTTTTGCACTAGAAATGTTCTTGCCAAAACCAAAAAGATGCCCACTCAATTATTTGTAGTGGCATTATTTTTCTGTATTTAGTTTTAAAAAGTTTTACATTTGATTTTTAAAAGTGTGCAGCAACACATATTTCAAACTGTACAAGTCATCATGATCAGTTTGTTGGACTGGCATTTTGAATGGACTGGTGGCAGGTATGTGCTATATGCAAAAGTTGACATACAATGGACCTAAATAAGCCACCATAGATTGTAATTATCACAGGGCAGGTAGAGGTGGACCCAATATACAGACACACCGAGAGTGGAACACAAAAGGAGTTTATTGAACATACAACAGGTCAGGTTACTGGGTGGAGGAGAGAGGGGACAGAAGCAAACCAGGTACTGGATGGGACAGGCAGGCAGCATTGAGCTGGGTACACAGTGGAGGCAGAAGACTGGAGAGACAGGACCGATCGTGGATGGTGTTAGGTATTTTTAGTTAGATAGATATTGGTTAGGTACTTGTTGTATTAGGAATGTTTAGAGTAGACAGGATGTCTTAGCCATAGCCATAATATTTTCTTATGTTTAATGTCATGACATATCACTAGATGTTGTGTTAGAATGTTTTAGCTACACACCACATAATCAACAGACAATCACACATTGATTTTTCTTCATGCTTTGACTACTGCTCTGGCCAGCTGCAAAGCTGGCACCGGGAGATGTCATGGTTTGGCGTCTCTCTGTGTAGAATGGGGTTAGCCCGAAGTAATATAATGTATAGGCCTGTTGTGGTTCAGGGTCTTTCATCTTTCAGCTGCCTGCGTGCATGTTGGAGGTGCAAGATACCTGAGTGTGTAATGTTAATTTTTACCTGTGTTCATTGAATAAATCAGCACTGTTTTGAAGCTACTTGGACTGCTTTGTCTCTCAGAGTTAGCATGGTAAAAAGAACTGGATGCAACAATGGTGACAGTTGAAGAGGCAGAGCCTACAGTGAAAGCAGAACTGGGGAACGGAGAGGAGAGGAGGGTAAATTCAGACAGTAGTAAAAACCAAATGAGGGAGAAAATCAAGTATGCCCAGCTGCGTATGCCCAGGTGTGAAAACCTGAAAATTCTTATGACATTAGAGGAGTCCTTGTTAAATCATATGTTAATATCTCTATCCTTTTTGCATCTAGCCAAGCCTCATTTCTCCAGAGAGCATCAGGGAAAATCCCCAGCAGAAGCCTCACACCTGCTAGCTTCTGCCTCAACTCTGGCTCAGCCTTTTTGCATTCCCTTAACAGCCAGCACTAAGCAGCTTTCCCCCTTTTTAAAGGCCAGGTCTAGCTCCCATGTAGGAGCAGGTAGGAGTGATGGATCAAATCTAGAAAGGTTAGGATTTACTCACGTCACAGCACAGAAGATCAATGGCAGGGTCACAAAATGCATGAATTCACAAAGAATTAAAATTTAAAGATCAACCTTTTCTTGTGTTACAGTTGTTACAGCACAGAAATACAATATTTAGAATTTACATAGTAAAAGAAGTCTCATATTTATCTCATGATAAATGGCCATTTGCTTTTTCCCTTATTTTACATGTACAAGTCACATGTCATGTAGTTGTATAAAGAGAATTCTGGCTTAATAATGTGGATTTTATCATCAGAATAAGCTTTATTGGTAAGGTGTGTTGGACACATGGGGAATTAACCCGAGGGGGACCCGATGGTGTCCTGGGACGTGTGCTAAAGGACTGCACAGACCAGCTGGTTGGGGTCTTCACTAAGATCTTCAACCATTCCCTATCCCAGTCCATCATGCCACCCTTCCTGAATCCTCCACCATAGTCCTTCTTCCTAAGAAGACCACCATCAGCAGCCTGAATGATTACCAGCCAGTCGCTCTCACACTCATTGTGAAGTGCTTTGAAAAGCTGGTCCAGGATCATATTGTTTCCTGCCTCCCGCTCAGGTTAGATACACCCCAGTTTGCATACAGAGCAAACAGTGCCAGGGAGGATGCCATAGCCACAACTCTTCATGCGGCTCTGACCCATATAGGCTGCTTTTTGTGGACTTTAGCTCTGCTTTCAACACCATCCTCCCTCACAAACCTGTGTACAAGCTAACAAACCTGGAACTACTGTATCTCACTCCATCTGTCTCTGGATTAAGGACTTCCTGATAGACCGCTCACAGAGGCTGAGAGTTGGTGCCCACATCTCCTCAGCTCTCAGCCTCAGCACTGGGGCATCCTTTGAGCATCCTCAAAGATCCCACCCACCCCCACTGTTCACCTTCCCACCCTCCGGCCGGAGGTTCGGAAGTGTGAAATGCAGGACCTCCAGACTTCCCTCTGCCATCAGACTCCTAAACAGCTGACAGGAGTTTATTGTATCATGTAATAAACGTCATGTAATAAACATCATGAAATAAATGTCATAAAATATGTCATGTAATGACTTACTGACGACCTGTACTGTTTACATTACCCGTTTGCACATTCACTGTTGACTACTGCACATACAGCTCCCATGCAGCATACATTCTCATATTGTATTCTTATATATTTTTATTATATCTCTTCATTAGCTGCTTTAAAGTGCCTTAGATTTTGTGTTACCTAATTTCATTGTACAGGGAAACACGTTTCCGTACTGTGCATATGACAATAAACACTTTGACTTGACTTTAACGTACTGCATCTGTGTGTGGTTCTCCAGCTGCAAAGCTGCAGAGAGGAAAACACTTCAAAGGGTCATCAGTGTGGCCCAGAAGATTACTGGCTCCCCTCTCCCCTCCCTGGAAGAATTGCACCGCACTCGCTGCCGCAGTAAAGCTCATACCATTCTGAGAGACCATTCCCACCCTGCGACTGCTACCTTCTGGCCAATGATACAGGGCAATTAAAAAATGGACAAGTAGACTTAAAAACAGCTTTTATCCCAGAACCATAGCCACACTAAATCCCTGATACTTTCCACAACATATCCACTGTGACATGTTGATACACTGGAATCGTGCAACAGTCCCACAGAATGTGAAAATGTGTTGGTATGTGTGTATTAGGATGTTTTTAGACAATCAGTATTTATATTTATTTATTTCTACAGTCTTTTAGGTTTTTAAAACTATTGTAGCTCTTTAATAATAATTAATGCACAGAATGATTGCATTTTCAAATTCATTGTACAATGTACAATGACAATTAAAACTATTCTATTCTATTTGACTCTCAATGTGTATGTACACTGTTCTTTTGTAAAGCAAAGAGTAGACAAGTAAAGAAATAAGACCGAGAGAACAAACAAGAACAAGAAATGTACATTAGGAAAATAAAAATAAAGTACTTAAAGAAATATATAGTATATATACACAGTTTGGATGCAGTTTCCCAGATAGATATATACAAAAGTATATTTACAACGGTTGTTGTTTTGTTATGCAGTCATGGGGTAAGTGTCCATCAGAGTGATGGCCCGGGTGATGAAAGTCTCCCTGTGTCTGGTTGTTTTGGCATACAGTGTTCTGTAGTGCTGTCCAGCGGGGAGGAATTCAAACTGTTTGTGTCCACAGAGTTAGGGGTCTGCAGAAATCTTCTCTACTCTCTGTCTGACATGTGAAATGCACAGGTCCTCCATGGCGAACAGGCTGGCACCAGTGATATCTTATGCATTAAAGACATAAAGGCCTGGATGGCCTGTACTTTCTTACTTCTAAACTCCAGCAAAACAAAAGTAATTTTACTTGGGCCTGAAAACCTCAGAAATGTGCTATCTAACCATACAGTTACTCTAGATGACATAGCTCTGGCCTCCAGTACTACTGTGAGGAACCTTGGAGTCATCTTTGATCAGAATATGTCCTTTAAATCACACATAAACCAAGTCTCTAGAACTGTCTTCTTTCACCTGCGCAATATTGCGAAGATCAGGAGCATCCTGTCTCAAAGTGATGCTGAAAAACTGGTCCATGCATTTGTTACTTCCAGGCTGGACTACTGTAGCTCATTACTATCAGGATGTCCCAATAGTTCCCTAAAATGCATCCAGTTAATCCAAAATGCTGCAGCCATAGTGCTAACAGGAACTAGCAAGAGAGATCATATCTCTCCCATACTAGCTTCTCTCCACTGGCTCCCTGTAAAATTCAGAATAGAATTTAAAATCCTTCTCCTGACATACAAAGGCCTTAATGACAAGCCTCCATCATATCAGACCTCATAGAGCCTTATCATTTCAACAGAGCACTTTGCTCTCAGCGTGCAGGTCTACTTGTGGTTCCTATAATGCACAGAAGTAGAATGTGTCTTCCGATATTTCATGGCATCATAACAACTAATGTGACTGAACAAGGATAAGACTGACAGCCATTTTGGTAACTGCAAGCAAACAGGGGGCCTGGGTTGTCCTTTTTCCAATGAGTATATTTAACCATACCAGTGGTTTTTATTCAACAGGATGGCCTACACTTGGCCCCATGTAGTGGTGTCTAAGAAATTATTGGACATACATTCTAGGATAGGTTTGGTTTGGTGTACCATCCCTTAGTTATACCCCTAGGCTGAGGGTCATCCCATGTTTTTGAGCTCCTCTCCTCTCCTCCCCTGTCCATTTTATTTTTATATGCCACTATTACATGCCATTACCTTTGTGTCTCCTCTCTCCCATAGTGTGTCCTCTCTCCCTCCGCAGTCCATCTTTCAGTAGGTAGCCCTGTCTCGGAAGCTGTACGTTTCTGATGAGCAGTCACAGGAAACATGAACCTGTCCAGTGTTTGATTGTTTATTGTGTCTTTTCTTGTCTCTCTCCTCTATTCACCCATTCACTCACCAACTGGTCGAGGCAGAAGGCCACCCAACAAGAGCTGGGATCTGACAGAGATTTCTTCTGTTAAATAAAGTTTTTCTTCCTCACTGTCACCGAGTTCTTGCTCGATGGGAATTTGTTGGGTTTTTCTCTAAGCGATAATAGTAAGGTCTAGACTTTACTATGTGAAGTGCCCTGAGATGTTTTTTGTTGTGATTTGACAATATACAAATAAGAATGAATTCTGTCTTTAATCAGTCCATCTTGTGCTTAGTCATTCTGAATAAAACTTGTTGCACCGTAATGCCTGTTTGACCATATTCATATCAACAGTCAAATACTGAGGACTTTTTTTATTATTTGAAAATAATCTTTCTAAATTATCATACACATTTCAGTTTTGGATTTAAGGATTTATCTTAAATTGGTGTTGGCCATTAAAATACATCTGGGTACCTAGTGTCATTCTTTTTTAGCTTAGACTGTTGTTAGGAAAATCACCATGCACCAACAGTGAGTAGGTTTTAACACAAACATAACTTCAGGTCAAACTACACTGCACTGCCTAATCGGCATACACATAAACTCAACTGCACCTCTCCTCGCACCTCAGAATAAGAGCATTTATTCACAGCAGGAAAATACCAAACACACCAATGCTAAAACAGTCTTATGCACAAGGAAAATTGCAAAAAGAGTGTATATGAAGTTAAGTTCAGGCAGGAAAATAGAGCTCCCTTTGTGTTCTGCTCTAACTCTATCATTGTGTGTGAGATGAGCTGAAACTCTGAACGAATTCTTAAGAGAATCACTGCTGCTCACAGCAAATTTCTCTTCATACGGTCGTCTTCACACTTGGATTTTTCATTACATGCACTTTATCATTGTACATTTATTGAGATTCAGAGCACAGCACTGCCAACCTTCTGCCCTCAAATACTAGCCTTTATTCTTATCTGCTGCTGCAAGGAGAATGAAGAGCTCCATGACTGAAACAAATTAATTCTGCAGCCTCATACTTTGTTTACAGCATCTGCGGTCATTTAGGTGCTGATCTGTGAGGCATGAAATCATTATCACTGTATTATAAAGGTCAGCCTCTGTAATAATGAATCACTGAATTGTATGCACAGCAGTTTAACTTACCAGTATGTGTTTGTTTGGTTTCCACTCCACTAGCAGTCTTCTTACAAGCATTCATGGAATTAACACCCCGAATGTGCCATATTCATCAACTGTTAAATTGCCTCACACAGAAAGGGAAATTGTCTGTGTAATGCAATCAATTAAGACATGCCATTTGGAAAGTGAAATGAAAATGTGTGTTTAGACCAACACATGCAATTGTACTGAGCTTTTTCTTCTTCATTTACTTTGTCCTTTTTTCACTGAAAATAGAAAATACTTGTGGGCTATGTGAATAGACTTTGGGCAACTCAAAGGCTTTATTTGCTCTGAGGGACACATTGCTGAGAGATGTCTCTCCTCCCTGGAAGTATTCTCAGCTCTGTAGCTTCTCTATGGGTCAAGTCCCCAAAAAACTGCCCTGCTACTCACAGCTGAACTAGTGGTACAACAGATTAATACAAGGCTATTCACTGGGGCACTTTTAGCCCACAGAAACTGGCAGTTATATGGTGCTGTATGCCCATCAGGGTCACAGGCCTTGAGGCGTGTGGTGGATTTAAGCTGGGGTAGAACTGTGTGACTCATCTGTAGTCATGCAGATGGAGGCTCTGATTTTATGGTACATGGCAAAGTGCCTTCCATCCCAGTGGAACTATCAGTAAGCCTATCTGAAACAACAGCTGGTACTGGTCAGATTACCTCAAGACTAATAAATTGAACACTGAGTAATTTCATTTTGATAATTCTCTCATTATCATAAAGCTAATAGGATGCTAGAAGAGAAAATTTACCTTGGAGAATATTTTGCATTTTTGTAGCCAATTGAAATAAACTCAGTTGATATACAGTACTTTGACAAAGTTCTGGACTAAATAAATGGCCTGTGAGACAAAATGCCATATTTACAACAAGAAATCGTGGCTGTGCCACCAAATGAATGCCGGCAGAAGTTCTTCTGTAGCTCTTGCCCATTTCTCAAGTCATATTTATGCTCCCAGATGCATATTTTCCCATCTGCATAGAATATTAAGCATTCTATTAGCGTGAATTAGTATTCTGTTTCTAAAGCTGAGGCATGTTTTGTGCAAATGTCAAACTGGCCTGGCTGTGTAATCCCCATAATCACTGCATAATGACCTAATTAGTTCATTTTCACTCCAATCACTGTTACGCACTTCAAGACGAGGGCTGTCCTCCAGTACTTGATTTGGGTTTAATATAAAGAGAAATTGGTTTGACTCTCTTGTTCATATTCACTATAGTGATTTCTGTGAATCATACAGTACAGACAGCTGAATGCTTTTCAGGAGCCCTTCAAAGCTGGAAGTGTTTACAAATACATCACTTACATGGCTGGAGTATGTACAGTGGTAAGAAAAAGTAAGTATCATTTTGTCTCAAGATATGGTTAGATCTTGATCTAAATTACAAGAATGATCAAACATGATCTGTTTTAAATCATCTCATACTAATCATAAATCCATCCATTTCCAAGCCTGTTCTAAAGAGTCAGGTTCTGGTGGTAGCAGCTTCAGCAAGGTAATTCAGAAATCCCGCTGCTTAGCAACATTCTCCAGCTCCTCTTGAGAGAATCCAAAGTGTTTATAGGCTAGATGAGATACACTGTAAAAGGCTTGTTTGGGATGCACTGTACCTTGCCTAGAAGGCGGATGAGAGAAGGTAGCACAGCAGGGGATGGTGACAAAAAGCTGCTGTCAAGACAGACTGTATATGAGCTTTCCACTAATCTTCCCAGCAAGTACTGGGAATCCCAGAAACACTCCCATCCCATTACATTAACGCTAGCATTAGCAACAACATCACACCTGAGCCGGTCACCGTGAGACAGAGAGAGCAACGGGGTCTCTGGAAATCAACAGGCTGCCTGTATTTAAACCACAGGGCTCAGAAAAGCTGGGGATGAATTTTGTGAATAAGATTGTGGATCATAACCAAGATCACATTTACATCTTAACATTACATTAATACAAATCTCACTGAGGTAAACTTAATAAGTTTAGAAAACATTCAAACATGTAGCCTTGGCCATGCGCATGTATGTTTCCCAGACAGCCTGTCCTACTGAAAATACATTCCTGTGTGCAAGATGGGAACTCCTTAAAATGCATAATTCATGAGATCAAATGCACAAATTCCTGAGATCAAATGCACAAATTCCTGCAGTGCTGCTTTTCTTGTTTTTCTCTGGTGCAAAATCCCACTGCAGCCCCTTAGTAAATATGAACACATGTGATTTCACTGCTTGGTGACAAAAAATGAGCTGCCAAATGTTAGCAAATATCTCCTATTGTGTTTGCCTTTACTTGTAATTTAGATGAACATCAGATCATATTTGTTGACCAATTAATGCAGAAGCTCTTTTTCATGCTCTTAGCATTTTATGCTCCAAACCTTTGGAACCTTTTGTCTGAGGAGCTGAGAGCAGCTGTTGTGCTGATGTTTTTTATATATAGTTGCTATTATATATTTTATTATTGTCTTTTGATTTGATCTAGCTTGTATTTCAATTCCATTTTATTTTTATTAATATTTTAAAAAGCTTTATTCATTTTTTTATTATTTTGCCATATTATATATCTGTAAAGCATTTTGAATTGCCTGAACCTGTATGAAAGGTACTTCATAAAAGATGCTTGATTGATTGATATTACGTATTTGTTTTATTTTAATGTATAGCACCTTGAGTTTGTGTGTAAAATATGCTATATCAATAAAATTGATTTGCAGATCAATTTGATTTTATTCATTCACCTATTCATCCAATATGTAATCTTATTTTGATTTACTTGATTTACTTGATAGACCTCTGTTTTCCTTTGAATCTACAATGCAGACAATGAGGTCAAACGGTATAGTCTCCATACCTGTCCTGTCAACAGTTCTGGCCTCCTTATGGCTACATCACCCTCTGCAGTGAGTTGGGATATTTGCAGCTCTGAGGGTGCAAAAGTATTTAATGAAGGAGAAACTTTACAACACACACACTGGTCCATCCACCCATCTTCAGGCACTTCATCCGAGACTGGGTCGCGGGGGCAGTAGCCTGAGCAGGGCCTCCCAGACTTCCCTCTCCCCACACACCTCCTCTAGCTCCTCAGGAGGAACCCCAAGGCGTTCCCGGGCCAGCCGGGAGACATAGTCTCTCCAACGTGTCCAAAGTATTTTCACACACTGGCCGCTTCTTATTCCAACTCTCATCTTTTTTTAAATCTTGGGTTTTTCAGCACCTCCTCGCCTCTACCTGTCCTCCATCTTCAGTCCGTCCAGTGAATCTTAGGATCGCTATGGGGTGTATGGGCCTGACCAAGTTGATCAATCTGCAGGGGAGGGATTCTACTGCCATTCAGACACTGCAGTGTTGCAGTTATGAAATGTGGAACTGGTACTTTTAAAGCAAGTTAACCAATGTAATGATTGTCTAAATAAATAAACAAGTGTGTGTATGTGAAAGTACTGCTTCAGAGATGAAAGACTGTATTTCACGTTTAGCTGTTTTGGTCCTTAAACTACAAATTACAGTACACCTACAACACACAGGGGGCGGTTTCATCCACAGCCTACATAACTTGATTAAAAGCACTCAGCCAGTTGTGAATGCAGACCACACAGAGGGAAAAGCGGTCTGTGTAAGAGAAGCTGAGAACAGATGGCAGGCTGATTGAAAAGATAAGTACGAATTAATGGAATGCTGTAACCTATAAATGCATGAAAATATATCAAACAAATGGAAGGTAGGTGAAAGTATCAGGTATTAGTGTATATGTGTGTGTGTGTGTGTGTGTGTGTAGCTGCTTCAGTGAACAAAGTGAATGCACATATGGGTCAGGGGAGAGCAGATGATGTATTGACTGAAACTGGAAATGCATCTGGTTCTTCTGCAGCTTTGGGCCACAAACACACCTTGAAGGCAGAAAGCAGTGAAAACACCATCTGCCAGTCTCATCCTACATAACAGCCAAGAAGCTGAATCCACCTAAAGCACAGTGGCAGAATTAAACTAAGAGCAGTATATTCTGTATTCATAAGGGGACATCTTGAGTCATATAAACTTTGAAAAGAATATCAATATTCTTTTGTTGTCAGGCTCAGCAAAGACTGATTTATGGAGTAATGTGATGTGATGTGTGATCGGGTGATAAACTGTGATCTTCAGTATTTATGAACTTATTCTCCACAGACACAGTTTGTTTGAAGGACAGGATCCTGATTTATTACTTGAGACCTTGCTGAACAATGTTCTAAATCACAATGCAATCATGAGAGCATATCCTCTTGACATCCATAAGGATGGTGAATAACAATGAGCTCACCACTGTTATTAACATAGTGTACAGTAATTCTTGTGACCACATATACAGTGGGGCAAATAAGTATTTGATACACTGACAATTTTTCAAGTTTTTCCACTTACAGAGAATGGACAGTTCTGTAATTTTCATCATAAGTACACTTTGACTGTGAGAGACAGAATCTGCCAAAAAAATTCAAGTAAATCACATTGTTAAATTTTTAAATAATTTATTTCCGTTTTATTGCATGAAATAAGTATTTGATCACCTACCAACCATCAAGAATTCTGGCTCTCACAGACCTGTTAGTTTGTCTTTAAGAAGCCCTTCTGTCCTCCACTCATTGCCTGTATTAATTGCACCTGTTTGAACTCGTTACCTGTATAAAAGACACCTGTCCACACACTCAATCTATCAGATTCCAACTCCTCCACTATGGGCAAGACCAAAGAGCTGTCTAAGGACACTAGGGTCAAAATTGTAAACCCTCACAAGGCTGGGATGGGCTACAGGACAATAGGCAAACAACTTGGTGAGAAGGCAACAACTGTTGGTGGAATTATTAGACAATGGAAGAAATTCAAGATGACTGTCAATCTCCCTCGGACTGGGGCTCCATGCAAGATCTTGCCTCGTGGAGTATCGATGATCCTGAGAAAGGTGAGGGATCAGCCCAGAACTATATAGGAGGACCTGGTCAATGACCTGAAGAGAGCTGGGACCGCAGTCTCAACGGTTACCATTAGTAACACACTACACCGTCATGGCTTAAAACCCTGCAGTGCACACAAAGTCCCTCTGCTCAAGCCAGCACATGTCCAGGTCCATCTGAAGTTTGCCAAAGACCATCTGGATGATCCAGAGGAAGCATGGGAGAAGGTCATGTGGTCAAATGAGACTAAAATAGAACTTTTTGGTATAAACTCCACTCGCCGTGTTTGGAGGAAGAAGAAGGATGAGTACAATCCCAAGAACACCATCCCAACCGTGAAGCATGGGGGTGGAAACATCATGCTTTGGGGGTGCTTTTCTGTAAAGGGCTAGGGGTCATCTCCTGGTCAACTTTGTCACCTCTGCCTATATCACCCTCATCAGCCTTATTCACAACAATACTGAGCAAGTATAACAAATACTGATGAATAATTAAAGTAAAATAAAATAACAGTTAAAATAAAATGAAGTAAAATACAATAAATATGATGAATAGATGATATTGAGACTAATCTAGTTCCTTAACCCTCTTGGTCTCCCAGAATACATATAATCTATGTTCAGAAAACATGCTGAAGTGATGTAATATGTGGCCCTAGAGCTGAATTATATACCCAATATTTGACCATACGACCACTGTCAGAATGGTGAGATCAGAGTTCAACATCTCGCTCCTCTGGACATGCGCATATCTCATGTCATCATCATTTACTGTCAGGTTTCACAGCGACAGGGGTGAGTGGAGAGACAAGGACATTTCCCATTTGTTGGACATTTATAGAGAAGGTTCTGATCATGCCAAGGTGGAAAAAACATATCGTAACCAAGCAATTTGTGAGAACATGGTGTAATTTGATTGTCACACAAATGTCATTCTTGTGCACATGCAGCTCTCTTTCAGTTCAACCTGAAACTCCTTTAGGAGCACATCAATGTTTGGAACAGAGCTGGAAATGTCACTTACAAACATGAATGTGAACTATGAACAGAAAACAATTGGATCTGACAAAAAGATTGGAACAGAGCAAGTCGTGTAGTCACAGTGATCCATGTTTTGAACCTGCTTTCCTAAAATGTTCACAAAAGTAGCATGATTTCTCTAAATGCTTATTCATGCTCCATGTATAAGAGATAAAAAAAAAGCAGCTCTTCATCAAGGATATATGGATTATGTGAGAAATCATAGATACAGCAGAAGCAATTGTGAAATGCTGAGATTGTATTGCAAAGAATGTGAGTAGTTCTGTTTATGGCAGGGAGAATATACAGTATAGCACTCACCATAATGGAAGTACTTATGTCTGTAACCATTTCCACTGTTCAGTCTCTGTGCTCCGTAGATGCAGTCCTCTGTATGGTTTCTGCTTCTCGTGTCACTGTTGAATCTACTTACCTGACAGATCATATTAATCTGTCTCCTCCTGTGAGTTGTATTGAGACTGAACAGACTTAATTGGGCATTTGTCATCTAAGGTCTTCACCTAGCAAGTCACCTCCATTTTCCTGCAAAACAACCAGAAGACATAAATCAGAATCAGCTTTATTGGCCAAGTGTGTTGGACATACAGTGAATTTGACTCTGGTATAAATAGAGACCTGTATA
>NW_018127972.1:3475961-3489388 GCF_001952655.1 Monopterus albus | reverse complement strand
TCACCATAGCAAACAAGAAGGGACTCAAAGCCGATCCTTGATTTAGCCCTACCTCCACCTTGAACTCCTCTGTCTGACCTCCAGCACATCTCACTACTGTCGTATTACTCTCATACATATCCTGAACTACTCTGACGTACTTCTCTGCCACTCCTGACATCCTCATGCAGTACCATAGCTCCTCTCTCGGCAATCTGTCGTACGCTTTCTCTAAATCCCCAAAGACACAATGCAGCTCCTTCTGACAATCTCTATACCTCTCCATTAACATTCTCATCATTAGTGCTCTTTCTGGGCATGAAGCCATACTGCTGCTCACAGATATTCACTTCCTTTCTTAGCCTAGCTTCCACTACTCTTTCTCATAGCTTCATTGTGTGGCTCATCAACTTTATACCTCTGTAGTTGCTACAACTCTGCACATCACCCTTGTTCTTATCTGAAAATTTTGTTTTGAGGTGCCACTCATCCTGCACTTGTGTTTGTCAGGACACCACCTAGACCAGTGTATGCGGACCTCTTGTGGCCCAGAAGGTTCTCAGAGGGGTTTCACAGCCTCCTGCACACCTCCCAGCACCCGGAGCAGCGCTGCTACTTCTTAATATTGCAAAATAAAATTTACCTTTCTTTCATTTGTTGTGTTGTATATTTGAATCCTTTACAAAGTGGTTATCTGACAGTACTGGGTCCCTAGTACACATCAGTTCTGGGCAAGTTATAGCTATTACTACATAAATATTAACAAATATTTGTATTGATTTTTAAATACTCAGCCCTTCTCCATCAAAAGAACCCTTAAACAAATCTGAATCTTTGGTCACCGCACAACACAGCTTTTGTTTTTAAGCTATGTTGAAAAAGAAAAAGAAATCTTGCAGTTTAAATAGCAGTCAGCCTACAGTTTTGAAGGTTCCACTGACCATCAACAACTAGCTTAACTTTAGCCCCAGTGATTGTGCACTGCACAGCCTTTAGTACTGAAAAAAAACTGACTCCTACAGTAAATGTTTAAAAAGTTTAATGTCGGAAAGGAAGACACATGCCTCCAGCTAACACATACTGAACTAGACAGTAGACCTCCGCCAATGCTGTACAAGCAATATTCTCATGATCGTTTGGCCCTTAAAATATGATTGCTTGACCGTGAAAACCTACTGCTGCCATTTGGAATGATGCTGATATCATTATTAGTTTGAAAGTTATCCAAGAAAAACAACAGATGTGACAGACATTCACTTGTTGGTTTGGGGGTAAAATGGGGGACTTGCAAGTTTGTGTTCTGCTTGCTCAGCAGCTATTTGATAAACTGCTCATACAGTCTCAGTTACTGGCTGATTGTTGCCCTGTGGAGCCCTACGGAGTGATCCTTCATGTCCTCGGCTCAGTTTTGTGTGTATGAGAGGAGTGCTGCCCCTCCCTCCTCTAAACAGAATGACACAGGGAGAAAAATCTGTGGAAAAGCAAAGCAGAACAGTCAGCATCAACCCATGAGATTATGCAGGTTGATAGTTGAAGGAGGCACAGGGTGTACTGCTCATTAGGTGCTGACACTGGAAACACAGCTATAATATGCTGCTGGAACACTGGCATCCTCACTGTCAGACTACCACAGATAACGAGAACTCACATCTCCAAAAACATCAGAACAAATTTCTAAATTGGCATTACTTGGATAGACTGACTACATATTCTGAGTCTAAGTGATTACTTTGTCATCTGAAAAAATGGTAAAACTTAATAAAGTGGCATAATACCAGTCCTATAGATGACAATGATAACAGCTATGAGTATGGCTCCAAATATCTGCCATTGCCATCTGGGATCAAGGTAATCCTGACTGGCTCTCTCCCAACTGTTGCTGCATTAAGTAGAGCTTTTCCCAGCTCCTTCAGTCCCTGTTTTGCACAGCAGGGTGTACTGAGTGACAGCACTCGGTTTCCAATGATAAGGATTAGGCAGCTGTCACTGACCCAGGGATTTTTCTTCGTATGTGAGTGTTTGGAGTGTTTAGCAGCACAACCGCACACATTGGCCACAAGGGAGCTCACAAACAGTCAACAGCCTTCCCAACACTCTCAATGGTGAAGAATCATTTAAAAAAATTGTGTATCCAAATTATGATAGAGATCAACACCAACATAATTGCTAGAATATTTTAAGCAGGGAGGTTGTTTTTTTAATGAATGGTGTGCTGCATTTATTAACAGCAGTTACTAGAAGATGTTAGGGATGGATGGCAGGCATACAAAGAGCATGAATGTCACACCAGAAACTAGGATTTACATCCACAGTTCTGCCTGTGTTTAGGTTTAGGCAACTAAAGAAGTTTGGTTTAGATTAGAGAAAGATCATTGTTTTGGCTGACAAAATAAACGCATTGCATTTGAAGTCCTTATGAGTCATTTGAAAATTTGTTGTCCATAGACAGTGTTGTTTAACCTGTGTATGTTGCTTGTTGCTGTATTTTACACATATACTTGCCCAGTGGTGGAAGAAGTAATCAGATCTCACATTAATGTAATTTATATTATTGGATTATAGTTATTGATGTATTATTGTGTACATCACATTTAATGTTGCAGCTGGTAAAAGTGGAGCTAATGTTCGCTACCGTATATGCTTATAATTTGAAGTACTTTGCATACTGCTGGGTAGCTTGTGATTTTTACACCAAGGATCAATAATGTCTTATGACTATAATGTATTTTGTTTTATGAATCTCATTTAGAAAAGTAACTAACTAAAGTAATTAAAAAATGTAGTGAGTACAAAGTACACTATTTTTCTCTGAAATGTAAAATATGACGTAGCAGAAAATGAAAATACTCAAGTATGGATACCTCACAATTGTACTTAAGTATGGTACTTGAATCAATTCACTTAGGTTCTTTCCACCTCTGTTATTGGCTTTTTTTCAGTTTGTACAAAATGAAAGCTAATCTTTCGACACAACTCTCCAGTCCTGTAAGCCTGAGATACAAAAAAATCAATAAAACTGTCCTATGAAACACTTACAAAACCAAAACTTTATTTATCCTTCTGAACATGAACTTTGGATCTGTTTATGTTATCGGAATATATTTCTATCAGACACAATGGATTTTTGTGGCTGTGAGATCCCTGAGGCAACCTAATCTGGAGCTCTAACTTGCAATATCAGTGCTTCACATTGAAATCAAAAATGCCTTTCATGACTTGCTGATTTGAAGCCATTCAATGTGTTTAGCCACAGAGAGCAAAGGACACTTACACATTCAATAAAAACAGGGATGTAGAATCAATAACTCATTGAATCAAAGTCAATTTTCTTTTTATTTTCAGAATGACAGCTGTGTGTGTGAGACATCACATTGCATCAGGGCATGAACAAAATCGGTCTGAAGGCCATGCTGTGTTCAAGCCTCTATTATGTCTGCACAGCTCCAGATTCAGTAAAGCACATAATAAATCATGGTGGAGCAGAGAAGATAGAAAATATTGAGTATTATAAAGTCTTTCCTTTCTCTTAATTCTATTCTAACCACCCCTGCGCCTTAACTTCACACATGGACATCAATCTGGTACAGTGCTGTGAAATTTTATATGAAATTTGACTGCACAGACTGGAGTGTATTTGAGACTGCAGCTACAGACCTGAACGAACTGACCCACACTGTGACATCTTATCAGCTTTTGTGTGGATGTGTGTGCCCACCAAGTCCTTCTGCACATACAAGAACAACAAGCCCTGGTTCACAGCAAGACTCAAGCAGCTTTTTCATGCCAAAGAGGAGGCTTACAGAAGTGGGGACAGGATTCTGTACAGCCAGGCCAGGAACACACTGACAAGGGAGATCAGAGCAGCAAAGAGGAGCTACTCTGAAAAGCTGAGGAACCAGCTTTTGATCAACAACCTAAAGGAGCCTAAAGAACATCACTGGCTACAGGAAACCATCCCCCCCTGCTTTGGAGGACCATCAACTGGCAGACAATCTGAATGTGTTCTACTGCAGGTTTGACAAACAACACTCCCCCCTCACCCTCCCCACCTCAGACCCAGCAGCTGCTCCCACGACAATCACCACCCTTCCCTCCAGCCCCCCACCTCTAATGATCTGTTAAAAGGATGTGCGTGGCCTCTTTAAAAAACAAAGGATCAGAAAAGCACCAGGCCCAGATGGCATGACCCCCTCCTGCCTGAAAGTGTGTGCTGATCAGCTGGCCCCCATCTTCACACTCATCTTCAACAGGTCACTGGAGCTGTGTGAAGTCCCCTCCTGAGTACCATCATCCCAGTCCCCAAGAAAACCTCCATCAGTGGGCTGAACGACTACAGATCTTTCACCCTGACATCTGTAGTTATAAAATCCTTTGAAAGACTGGTGTTGGCCCACCTGAAGAACACCATAGATCACCTGCTAAACCCCCAGCAGGACAAATGCAGGTCTCTATCTCTTTCCATCTTTCCCTGTGTTTGTTCTCTGGGCATACTAGCCATGGCTGCTTCAGTGTCCTCAGCTATTTGGTTGTTTGGGACCGGCACAGCTGGGGTCACTCTGCAGTCAAGCCTCACTGTATTTTAGCCTCAATGCTGTTTCCTGTCCCCCACCAGTCTGTTCTGCTGCTCCTGTGGTACACACGAATGGTCAATTTTCTCCTTCTATGCTCTAGTTAGTTCCTATCTTGACCTGATTTTCTCCTGTGTTCCAGATCTGTGTGCGCGTTGTTCTGCCTCGACTTCCCTCTTTGTTTCACCACTCAGCCTCTCCTGCTCGGAGATACTTGCCAGCTTAAAATACTGCTGTGGATTCTCCTCCAGCTCTCAGTTCTGCCCAGCCACCCACATCAAGCTTCTCCTCTCCATTTTCTGTGAGTTCGCCTCACTGTCCTGTCTCGCTTCCTGCCTGATCTCCTGCTTGATCCATGCTACTCCAACCTTGGGACCTGCTGTCACTCATCTGCTGCCCAAGGTGCTTGAGTGGTCACTAGTTATCCCTGGTCTGATTCACCGGCTACCTGTGCTTATCGGCCCGGCCACTTATCTGCTAGACAAGTTCCCAGGAGCTTCTGTCCTGGATGCTGTGGATCCACCTGCACTACCTGCCTTCATGAGGTCCCTGCTTGTCAGTTATTGTTTGTGCCAAGCCTCCCCAAGCTACCTCCATTCCTCTACCTGCTGCCTCCTCTATGGATAGTTGCCAGAAAACATCTCTTTCTCACAGTAACTCCAGAAATTATCTTGTATAATAAAAGACTTAAACCTTACCTGGTGTCGAGTCCTGCGAGCAGTGACCAGCCATAACAGGGATTGAGAAACTCCAACCTGTCCACTGATTTTTGTGAGCTCATAATTTATCTATCTCACTGTTAGTAGGAGTTAATCAGGTATTGTGTTTCTTTACTAAGCATGTACCTTATTGTGTATACCTGTTTTAGCCTGATTAGGTTTATTTTGGGTATTGAAAAAACTGGAGACACATCCCATCAACCTACATCATCCATTAAGAAAATGGCCAAGGTAAATTTAAGGTTGTACTACTATCTAGCTGGTCTCTATAGGACACTTATGTATGAATCTGACAACTGGGTCTATCCTGTACAGCCAATTTACAGATCTCTTCATCCCATATGGGCTCATCCTTCTTGGATACAGGTTTAAACATGCACCGTCCTGTCATGTTCACTATCATGCTTCTGATCAATGTAGTCACTTAACAAGATAAGATTAGCACCAAAATTATCATTATAAAAATCATCACCAACCTTATCAAAACAGCCTTCCATGGTCCAGAAAATAGTCATTCCCACCTTGAGCCTTCCTTTGAATACCCTTTTGTATTTCTGACATGTTCATTCCTCAAATTCATCAAACGCTCTAGTGCCTGAGCTAGACTTCCATTTTTAGCAGTGTGCATAGGAATGACTGTACAGCACTCCTCACCTATTCTTTCACACACTCTCTGTTCCTCAGACAATATTATATCTAGAATAACTATTTTGCATGGTCATTATAGACTTTTCTTGCAACTGTTCCCTAGTTGCCACTAATGCCTGCACTGAGTAATTAATAAAATAATATGTAATATATCAAATAATATATCCAATGTACATTCTTTTGGATCTGTCCCCATGGAAAAAGGCTACTAAGTTATCTATCCCTATTTCAGCTATGCTCCAGTGGAGTCCGTTGTGGAATTCCTGACCAGTTGATCCATACTTCCCTATCTTCCTCCCCTAATCCCACTTCTCTTTTTAGCCTGCTGTCCTGCTGAGAAAAAAAATATCACTGTCAGTGGCTTTGTCAACATTACTAGGACACATCTACCTATCCATCCTCTGTCTAGTGTGGCTCTAACTTCTGTGCCTTATAAGCATTTCATTGTCATGCACCGTGACTCTTTTTCTCTTGTGTCCCTACCAAGGGTGTGGCCTAGCCATGCTTACAGCTAAGATGAGGATCAAGTTTGATTGACAGTAACCCGAGCTGGAAACATATGTTTGCTGCAACATCAAAGGCTTTGATTCAAAGCTGACATGAATGAGTATAGAGCACAGAAGGAAAACCAGACCAACATTTTTTTCAATTGTGTATCAACTTTCACTGCTGTCACTAAACCTACCGCTACCAAACCTGAGTGTGGAAGCAGTGGCTGGAATGCTTCTAGTTCCTCCATTGCAGAGGGGAGGGAAGCTAGTCCTGCCATGTATACTGCCACAGCTCCACAGACCAGCAAGCACAGGAACACAGGCTAAAAAGATGGACAAATGTTGACACACTGTGGAAAACCTGGCAAAAATGTCAGTGTTTTCCAAACAACACCCCCACCCCTCCAGCTTCGCTCTCCCTGAACAGTTAACCTAAGGGAAACACTGAGTTCTCAGCAGTAGACTCCATGATCCTCCCACCAATTTTGCCCCACTTTTAACTGGTCTGGGTGGTTCAGTCTCTTGCTCAAGGACACCTCGACATGTTGACTGGACAAGCCGGGAATCGAACCGCTAATCCTCCGGTTAGGAAACGAACTGCTCTACCTCCTGAGCCACAGCCGCCCTCAATCAATCCCCCCCTCTGGCTTCTCTGGGTACCCTTAATATTGCCACGCTGTAGCTGGTCCTGTCTAAGAATTGACAGAACACTCCTTTTTGTGATGCCCTTGTTGGCTGCATCCCCAACATCATATGTCTTCCTGATGGTGGACTTAATGTAGTGGGGGGCCCTGACCATAGGTCTAGGTGGTTGCCTTGGGGTACCTCTCCATCCACCTCTGTGTGGCATACCTCCTCATTGTAATGGCTGTCCTATTTCCCTGTGGTAGGTTTGGGTGGTACATCCCTCCATGCTAGTTGATATGCACATGAATGAGTAGCATCTGTGGAACTGAAGCTGTCACTGGGTTTACAGGGGTTTTGCACTTGTGAACCTTTGTTATCACTGGAGCCTCCACCTGTCCTTTGTCTTTGTTCATATCTACCTTGATCTAACATGGCAGAGACTGTTCATCTTGGAGACCTGCTGCAGATATGTGCAGAAATTTTGCCTGGTGCAAGATTTACACCTTCTCCCCTGGACGTTCAAGGGCCAGCAAGAGCTCATCGAACACCACTGGATGCCACAGGAACTGCTATGCTTTCTCTCTTGGGGCGAACCCATTCCAAGTCACCCTTGTCTTCACAAAGAAAGAGAACTCTCCCTGGGGCTTCCACCAGCTTCTCCGGGATTGTTTGCATTACCACAGTGGACACATCGTGGTGCATGTCTCCACCACTCCAGATTCAGCAATCTAAACCTGTCTCCCTCTTGATTAGCCAAGGGCGACAAAGGCCATCACTGCAGCCTTCCAAATGGTGTTCACCTATCTCACAAGACCAACTGCTTCTCTGCTTCAGTCTTCAAAGTTCTTGTTTGAATATTTGCTACTACCGTCCGAGCCCATGCCCCAGGCTTCTGTGCTCACTGCTGCACCCCTCCTACTCATTGTGGCAGAGCCCTCATGGCTCCTGCTGCTGGCAATACCTGGATATGGGCCTGAAGCTTCAGTGCCATCCATTTTCAGGGCAAGTTGATTTGGCAGTTGACTTGTTACACACTCTTTAGGGGATTCTGGTTTCCATGGTCACTTCCCTGCTGTCTGTATTGACCAACACCTTTTCTGGGGTCTGATGCGCTTTGATTCATTTTTGCTGGTCTGCAAGCTTTGTTTTGTTTATATTGGTCTATGCTGCCTTAGAACACTTAAATGTAATACACCTCTTTACAATGTTTTGTGTTTTGATTATAATAAAAACTATCCAATTATTTAAAAAATATTACTCATTAAATATAAATCATAACAAAAAGAAAACACAAATAACTGTGTTGTGTTTCAATTTACTTTTCTGTTTGTTTTTCATTTTTAACATTTGGCAAACAGCATTCTCCATAATGATCTTGTGGAACTGACCTCAAATAGCTAATTTTTTTCACAAATGTGAGGATTTGTACCTTTTCAATCTACACCCATTAACACATTCACAACATTAGAAAAACTACTGTCTCCTTGGAATTTGATTTTATATTACAAATGGATAATTAATTCACTGCCAAAGCAGCAGAGAGCTGGAAGGCCATAATTTGATTCCTGCCAGCTGCGTGGGTGGCGGTCATTGCTGAATGCATCTCTTTCTTTGGAGGTGTCCTTGAACAGACAGGTGTAAATATCAAGCAAAGATGCTGTCAGTGCACTACTATAGAGTAGTCTGTCATTGACAAACTACTTTATTCTGAATGAGGTGTAGCTGTTTGCTAAGAATCTAGAGCTAGCTTGGTCTGCTAGCAGGTGCTCACATCTTTGAAAACATCAGAGCCTGAAAAAAAATATCTAAACCTAATTGGTGTAATGCCAGTGCAAGGACAAAAATTATAACAGCTCTGAGCAAGGTTTAAATTCTAGTTGGCCTTTGACCACCAAAATCTACACACTTCAAGCTCTGACAGATCCCAGTTCTTGGTGGGCGGCCTTCTGCCTCGACTGGTTAGGGTGAATGGATAAAGTACAGAGAAAAGAAAAGAAAAGCAACAAGACACAACAACAGACAAACACTGGGCAGGTTGATGTTTTTTGTTGTGTATTGATTCTTTTCTTTTTCTCTCTCTCTTCAGCCAGTTAAGGTAAAAGTCTGCCTTTTAACAGCTCAGGTCTGTCATAGGTTTTATTCTGTTAAAGGGAGTTTTTCCTCCCCACTGTCAGCAAATGCTTGTTTGAAAGCTGGAGCTGGGGAGCGGAAAGCACAGAGCCGGGGAAAGGAGAGTACAGAGTAGCAAGTCGGAAAATATGTAAGTGAAGTCAACGAGGACAGGAGCTTGGGTGCGTAGTTTATGTGTGACAAACCAGCGGGGAATGAATAGGAAGAGGGCATATACAGTATATGGGGCTGGAGACCTGAGATAACTAGACACAGGTGGATACAATGAATACTAATAGAGCTGACGTGGCAGGGGAGACAGGGAATCCGGGGAGAAAGCAACAAAAAACAGGAAGCGAAGGTCCAAACCATGACACACTCAGGTAGCAGAGATGTTAACCAGGAAAATGAAGAGGTGAGCTGAATCAGGTAGCAGGGACGCTGACACTCACAGAAAAATGAAGAGGTGAATTGTCACAAGAATATGATCGGAGAAAAGGAAGCCTCGGTCTGTTCTGTAGAGAACATGCAATGATCTGGTGACGAGAACACGCCAGCTTTTGGCTTAAGTGGGGCCAGGTAGATTGCAATCAGCTGTGCTGGGCCTGTCTTGTCGCCTGGACCAGCTGCTGGCACGTGATGAGGCAGAGGTGCCAGCTGCGGACGTGACAAGTGCAGCTGTTTTAAGTTAAATTAAGATTTAAGTTTATTTATTTTGGCTTTACATGTGTCCATGCAGACCTGTCCAGGGTGTACCCCGCCTTTCACCCAGTGTCAGCTCACACTGGCTCCAGCCTCCCCATGACCCTCTTCAGGATAAGCAGTCCCTTTTCCTCGCTAAGTTGCATTAACCAATAACCACAACTAATAACCGCAAAGTGATTTCTTCGGCACTATGTGTATAAGGCAGGCAGCACGACATTTGAAAACATGAATCACAGAATCTCTTTCACAATGTTTTGGCGCAGAATAGCAGGCAGAAGTAAATCACTTTGAGGTTATTGGTTACCACTGGTTAACAGTTACTGGTTAACGCAGCTTAGCAAGAACGCAGCTTAGCGAGGAAAAGGAGCACTTGGTTTGATGCAAGGCATCTCTCGGCTAATGCAAACACGGCCGAATCATTGTCAAGTGAGATGGAGATCACACAGGGATCTAAAGCATGCTCACAAAACAATGAATCTTGCAGACCTAGATTCAGGATGTTTCTTCCAAATGAAAGCTTTTTTTGCTCGGCACCTATCATATACATACAATGTAATTTTAGAATAGATGCTCCATACATAGAAAATACTTGCAGCATGATTACGTTTCAAGTTCATTACTACATGGAATGACACTCGAAATGTGGGCTATGTATGCTGTAAGTCACGGCCTGTAAAATAAACCATTACCAGCAAATCTTTCAAACCCTCTGTGAGAGATGCCTGATTGTGAACACATCTTGCCATCAGCGCTACATACAGAGTCCAAATCCTGCCCTTTCATTTCAATCACTGCATCTTACCACAATGAGACAGATGATTAAACACTGGAGGCTTGTGGAGGTGACAAACAGTACCATAACATATACACTATACCCTGCCAAGGACAGCTGTGAGCTTGCAGTGATAAATACAGAAGGCCTAACAAAATACATCAGGATATGGCTCACTCCATTCAGCCAAAAATGTATACCTGAATATGACACACATTGTACATCTCGCTGAATGGCTAATAAAACAAGCACATAATACAGATACTGAGGCCTTCACAATAGTGGAAATGATATACCGTATGTTCATGAATAATATGAAAAATCATTGTGTACAATTGGGCGTGGTGGTTAGCGCTGTAGCCTCACAGCAAGCAGGGTCTGGGTTCGAGCCCCAGCCAGCCTGGGGCCTTTCTGTGTGGAGTTTGCATGTTCTCCCCGTGCTTGCATGGGTTCTCTCCGGGTCCTCCGGCTTCCTCCCAAGGTCCAAAGACCTGCAGCATAGGTTGATTGGTGTCTCTAAATTGCCCGTAGGAGTGCTTGTGTGTGTGAGTGGTTGTTCGTCTGTGTGTTGGCCCTGCGATGGGCTGGTGACCTGTCCAGGGTGTACCCCGCCTTTCGCCCGCAGCTGGCTGGGATTGGCCCCAGCCCCCCGTGACCCTGTTTGGGACTAAGCGGTTTAGAAAATGGATGGATGGATTGTGTACAACCTTCTTAATGGGATAATACTATGATGCTGTTCCCTGCTGAGGCTGAATTATCTCCCTGAATGTGATGGGTTGCGACCAGGCCATACATTTCATAATTTGAAGGGCAAGGCCTTTAATTTCATACATTTTCAGAGGGCACAAAGGCCGACAGACAAATGACATGTTGTAAGCTGTATACTGTATGTGCATATGTATGCAGCTAGAGCAGGAACGCTACAAAATATTGTTTAGTGGGCCTGTTCATAATATAAATAAAACATACTGATAAGTGCAGAGGCTCATAAACTGTTTAAGGGAAATATAATGACTAAAGTCTCATCTCATTTTCTATACCACTTAATCCCGAATGGGGTCGCAGGGGGGCTGGAGCCAATCCCAGCCAGCATCGGGCGAAAGGCAGGGTATACCCTGGGCAGGTTACCAGTCCATCATGCATTTGAACAACCACACAAACACTCATTCACTCCTACCGGCAATTTAGAGTCACCAATCAACCTAAGCCACATGTTTTTGGACAGTGGGAGGAAGCCGGAGTACCCAGAGAGAGCCCATGCAAGCACGGGGAGAACATGCAAACTCTGCACAGAAAGGTCGCGAACCCTGAACCTTCACTGAGAGGCAACGGCGCTATCCGCCACGCCACCGTGCTGCCCAATGACTAAAGTAATTTTAAAAAAAAACTTAATTTATATAGCACTAGGGATGTTCCGAATCAGATTTGTTGGTGCCTTTTAATATCAAGCATCTGCTGACACCGATTCTGATATGAAATTAATCTGACAATTTTTATTTATTATTTATTATTTATTTTACAAATTAATTAATTTAATTTATTTTACTTTATTTTTCAGGAGATTCTTGATCCAAATACTGGATCAGGCCCTGGTTCCAAAATATTAAGTTTATTAGCTTAAATTATTGACATGAAAGAAAAAATAACTGGGAGCCTGACAGCACTCTCAGAACTATAGATTCATTACAGGGCAGTGATACTAACTACTACTTAATATCCATATGAACACACGGTTTGTGTAACCAGTCCAATAATGCTGCACTGACAAAAGCTGTTGTAGCACCACTGGACAAAAGCATAAAAATTACTGTGTTGACACTGAAAGTGTAAATGTGCAATGTGAAACATCTCACATGCCCATCACAGAAGGGCATGTATGCATGGGGGGGGTGTTCACTTGCATATAGAAACATGTTCGTAAAGGGAAAACAGCAATCCAAAACTTCAACAAATAGCAGACAGTCAAGGAATTACTTTAAAAAGATCTGTTCAGTAGGACTGATGTACAAATGATAGAGCATGTTTTGACTGTTTTTGCTTGATGTACTTCTATACTTTGATGGAGTTCTGGATGGAACTAGAGAGCTTTCATTGTTTTGGTGGATTCTGTGGAGCATTTTGGTTTTACATGCATAGCACCAAAAAGCTCCGGTGGTATAAAACCAGTAAATTCCCAGTGGCTGTGTGAGTTGGCGATGTCCAGCAATGCCTATCTGTTGTATGTTAGCAGTGCATGACATTTGTGCACTGCAGAAAGAGTAAAAAACACAAAAATAAAGAAAACAAAGAAAAAGCTGATATTTGAGAGTGGAAGGCGCAAACACGTCTGCCTCGGAGGGCTCTTCTGTCAGCGTACAGGACTTTGCTGAGTATGTGACCTAGTACATTAGTACCTGTATTGACAACATTGTGCCCACCATACAAGTCAGAAGGTTTCCCAACCAGAAGCCCTGGATAAACATTTAGGTACGCCACATGCTGCGTGCTCACTCTCATGCATTCAGATCAGGCGATGAGATGGAGTACAAAGCTGCAAAGTACAGGCTGAGGAAAGCCATCACAGCGGCCAAGAGGCAGTAACGAGGGAAGCTGAATGGCCTCTATTCTACTGCTGACTCCGGACGGAGCCTGCAGCACATCAGAGACTACAGGACCACCAGTTTCAAATACCTGGGCGTCCACATCAGTGAGGACCTCACTTGGACACTCAACACCACATAGCTGGTCAAGAAGGCCCAACGGCGGCTGTACTTCCTGAGGAGGCTGAGGAGGTTTGGCATGTCACCTAGGATCCTTTGCAACTTCTACA
>NW_018127972.1:3470269-3475910 GCF_001952655.1 Monopterus albus | reverse complement strand
AGAGCATCTTGACAAACTGCATCACTGTCTGTTATGGCAGCACTACTGCTATCGACTGCAAGCGCCTGCAGAGAGTAGTAAAGACTGCAGAGAAGATCACCAGGACTCCACTGCCCTCTCTGTATAGCATTTACCACCGCAGGGTGCGTAGGAAAGCTGCCTCCATCCTCAAAGATCCCACCCACCCCCAGTACAGATTGTTCATGCCCCTACCCTCTGGCCGGAGGTTCAGAAGTGTGAAATACAGGACCTCCAGACTGAAAAACTCTTTCTTTCCCTCTGCCATCAGACTCCTAAACAGCTGACAGGAGTTTATTACCAGAAAATATGTCACATTGTCGACCTGTACTGTTTACATTCTCAGTTTGCACATGCATAATTGCACATTGACTGTTGACTGCTGCACATGCTGCTCCTATGCAGCATACATTCTCTTATTATATTCTTATATATTTTTATTATATCTTTGCATTTGCTGCTTAAAGTGCCTTAGATTTTGTGTTACATATTCATCTACTTTATATTTCATTTGTATTTTGTGGCATCCGTGTGGACGGCAAAGTAAGAATTTCATTGTACAGGGGAACACGTTTCCTAACTGTGCATATGACAAATATACACTTTAACTTTGACTTCTTTCAAATTACACAGAATCAGATATTATATCCGTTGAAGTGCTTACCCAGTAAAACTAGAGGACAGCTTAAATTGTAGACATAGATAACATTATTTCATGTGTAACACCGTTTGATTGATACACACTCTCTCCGAGCTAAAAATAAATAGCCCATTGATGTAGTGAACCTAAGGCACAGAGGTTCACTCGCAGCTTGTAAAAATGTTGATGATACCATGCAGTGTTATAGGGTCAATAACAATAAATTCTACAACATATTATGTCAACTAATACATCACTACCACAGAGATTTTATAAGGAGCATTCTCGACATCAATAAGAGCACCGTTCTCCATAATACATCTATGAAACACAGACCTACATGAGTGACTGAAAATGAACAAATGGATGACTTATGCTGGCCTTACACTAGAAGAAAATGGTAAGACTCAAAACAGACTCTTAAAATGACTTCTGTCTTATTTTCAATTCAAATTTAAAAAAAAAAAATTAAAGTCATCTATGCTTTTATTCCATGGACACAGTCCAGCAGAGGTGGTGGGGCATTTTTATCATTTTGAGATAGAGGAATATAACACTGAATATCATCAGCATAACTGTAAAGAGACACCAAATTTCCTAAAAATGGAGATGACAGTGGACATGAGGAAGGAGAGGAGATCTCATCGGCCATTGTTCATCCTGGGGCTCGAAGTGGAGAGGGTGAGCAGCTTCAAATACCTGGGCGTCCACATTAGTGAGGACCTCACTTGAACACTTAACATCACACAGCTGGTCAAGAAGGCCCAATGGTGGCTGTACTTCCTGAGGAAGCTGAGGAGGTTTGGCATGTCACCTAGGATCCTTTGCAACTTCTACAGCTGCATCATTGAGAGCATCTGGACCAGCTGCATCACTGTCTGGTATGGCAGCACTACTGCAGAGAAGATCACCTGGACTCCACTGCCCTCTCTGTAGAGCATTTACCACTGCAGAGTGTATAGGAAAGCTGTCTCCATCCTCAAAGATCCAACCCACCCCCAGATGTACTGTTCACCTTCCTACCCTCTGGCCAGAGGTTCAGAAGTGTGAAATGCAGGACCTCCAGACTGGAAAACTCTTTCTTTCCCTCTGCCATCAGACTCCTAAACAGCTGAGGAGTTTATTACCAGGAAATACGTCATGTACTGTTTACATTCTCAGTTTGCACATGCATAACTGCACATTGACTGTTGACTGCTGCTCCCATGCAGCATACCTTCTCTGTTGTATTCTTATATATTTTTTTATTATATTGCTGCATCTGCTGCTTAAAGTGCCTTAGATTTTGTGTTACTTATTTATCTACTTTATATTTCATTTGCATTTTGTGGCATTCATGTAGACGGCAAAGTAAGAATTTCATTGTCGAGGGGAACACGTTTCCTAACTGTGCATAGGACAAAATAAACACTTTGAATTTGAATTTGAATTTGGTAGCTGGTGTGCCCTCATCAGATGTGATGGAGTTCTTAACTCTGTCAGATCTTCTCAAGTCCATCAGATCTGATGGGTGATCTTAGTAAACAATCACTAATGCCGGCCTTGCACCTAATGACTTTTCAAGCCATTTCTAGTTGCAGACAAATTTCAAATGGTGGAATAACATGAGAGTCTTGCTACAGTCATGTCATGCTCATGTCATCTCAATCGTTTGGTTTAAGATGGTGACCCGAACTCTTCTAAGTGTTTTTTCTCATCTTGATGTTCCAATAAAATCAAACATTTAGTATTATTATAAGTCTTTAGTCTTAGCTCATGCAAACAGTGATGTGAGCATCATAAACCACTAATGGTCGAGCTCTCTCCAGCACCAAACAGGAAGCAGCAAAGAGGACACAGAAACATTGACAAATACACAATACATCTATGGGTAAATATGATGGAGTCTCCGGTGACTCCATGCTTTGGAAGGCACAGTTTTGTTGGACTATTACAAAGGAGGAGAAACTGGTGGAATTGTGGAGTGAACATGTCTCTTTGATACAGTATATCATCAAATATGTACTGCAACAGAGTGGAGAAACAGAAAAAGTGGACAGACCTCACTGTCCCCTTTCAGTCCACCTGGGTCATGTCCACATTCTGCAATGTCTTTAATTTTTCCTTTTGGCTGTTTTTTCTAAGAAAAACACACAAGTGGAGCTGTAGCCAAATGCAAGAGCATATGGAAAGTAGTCTCAAGAGAAATCTAGTTGCAGTCTTGCATGATCATAGTTTATGACTAAAGCTCTGTGACTAATGACACATTGTCTTTAGATGTGACAGGGTGTCAGACTTTAGTTATTTAATTCAACCAAATGATGCTAGTATAGTCCCTGGTGTGAACCTCCATTTTTTAAAAACTGTTTCTCAGGTCTACTGTTAACAAAATGTGGGCATAATTTTAGATGAGGATTTTAAATTTGATAAACAAAAGATTTCTGTGTTTGAGTCAGTTATGGCTTCTATCTAGAGTCAAGCTTTTATTTTTAAAAAAGAATTTGAGAGAATCACTCATACTTTTATTTCCAGTCGATGGGATTTTTGTAATGGGTTGTATGTTGGTACTGGCCAGGCTTTGCTAGCTTGTTGCAAGAAAGTGGAACAAGAAAGTGGGAGCATATTACTTTGATTTTGGCTTCTTTATATCAGCTTCTTGTCAAATTTAGAATTCCTTTTAAAATATTGCTTTTATTTTATAAAGCCATACATGGTTTAACCCTATCCTATCCTTCTCAATCATCAGCTCAGGTCCTCTATTCCACCCTCCCTCTACAACTCCTACTAATAAATTCTTCTCCCTGTCTTGATTTGGTCTTAGCTAATGAAATGAGGATTTATATCAGAGGTTCAGGAGCAGAACCACACCTCCAACACACACAGATTCCCATCCTGGCCTATAAATAATTCTGCATAGCTCATGCCCACTGCTTTCCTTTTTCATACTCTATAAATTATTGAAATGTTTAAAAACAATGTTACACAAAGAAAGATAGGAAGAGATTTGGATATGTCACTCTCTACATTTTGTCATAAAATAATTTTTTGTCATAAAATAATTAAAAGCTTCAAGGAATCTGGAGGGATTTCAGTGCGTAAAGGGCAAGGGCGCACGTCTCAGCTGGATGATCATGCTCTCTGATCTCTCAGATGGCACTGCATCAAGAATCATCACTGTTCTATAAGCAATATCACCTCATAGGCTCAGATTTACCTTGGCACACTTGTGTCAAGCGCTACAATACGCAGTTACACCCATAAATGCCACTTAAAATTGTGCTGTACCAAAAGGAAGCCCTATGTCAACAGTGTCTAGAAGTGCAGTCGACTGCTCTGGGCTCTGAGGCATCTGGGATGGACCATCACACAGTGGAAATGTATATTGTGGTCAGATGAATCAGTATTTCAGGTCTTTTTTGGAAGGAATGGACACCGTGTGCTTCAGACCAAAAACAAAAAGGACCATCCAGACCGTTAGCAGCAACAAGTCCAAAAGCCAGAGTCTGTCATGATCTGGAGTTGTGTCAGTATCCTTGGCAAAGGTCACTTACACTTATGTGATGGCAACTGCTGAAAAATATGAGATTTTGGAGCAACATGTGTTGCCTTCAAGATGACATCTTTCCCAGGGACACTCATGCATATTTTAACAAGGCAATGCAAAACCTCATACTGCACATTATGGTTGTGGAGGAAAAGGGTGTGAGTGCTGGACCGGCCTGCCTGCAGTACTGACCTGTCCTGAATAGAGAATGTGTGGAGCAGTTTGAAAGGCATATTGTTTCACCAATGACCCAGGGCTGTTCAGTACTTTAAGACTTCACTTGGTGTCCTCAGTTCCTAAACATCTTTTAAGTGTTGTGAAGAGTAACGGTAACATCACACCATTGTAAATGCTTTATTGTCCCAACTTTTTTTGAAATGTGTTGCAGATATCAGAATTGAAGTGAGTATTTATTTTGATCAAAGAATAAAATTGATGAGGTATCACTTTAAATAATGTGCTGCTGTATTGTTTTCACTGTAATAAAGGACACAGATGATTTACAAATCACGACTTTCAATTCTAATTTTGATTTTACATTCTGTCCCAACTTTTTTCTGATTTGGGGTTGTAGTAGTATTAACAGTAATAACAGTCGTAGTGGCAGTGGTTGTAGTAGTATTACTGTCATTTCATCCTACATAATTTTCAGTTTGTGATTACCACTGACAGTCTGGGACCACTCTGAAATGTCTACTGCAGACACAAAGATTATCTGGATGCCACTTTCGCCTACACATCACAGTCTGAATGTATTGCACTATTACTATAATAACAGAATAACAGACACCATTTTAACATGATGGAGTGTATATGTGTGTGTGTAGGCACACAGAATGGAGTGAGTGTGTGACCCAGTCTGTGTCCCATGGTAACAAACAAGAATGAAAAGCTTTCTTTCGAGCCTCCTCTGGTCCTGACAAGCAGGAAGCAGTCCACACACAGCCCCTCCCATCAGTCTTGCTACTGGCTGACAGGAAAACCTGGCATCAGTGTGGCACAGTGAATGGACTGGGAAACATCATAAAGGCAGGCTGGGATTTCTACTGCCCCTGTCAGTCAGTGAAGTAGACAGAGATTTACATTAAGTACCAACAAATCAAAAAAACTCACTGTACATACATTTCAGAAGCCCTTTATGAATAGATTAAAATCAAGGACCGTGACGTCGCAGCTGGGGCCCCACCCTGGAGCCAGGCCCGAGGTTGGGGCTCGAATGCGAGCTCCTGGTGGCCAGGCCTCCCCTCACGGAGCCCGGCCGGGCTTAGCCCGAATGAGCGACGTGGGGATGTCTTCCCGTGGGCCCACCACCTGCAGGAGGATCCGTAAGGGGCCGGTGCACAGTGGATTGGGCAGCAGTCAAAGACAGGGGCCCCGACGACCCGATCTCTGGACACAGAGACTAGCCCTGGGGACATGGAATGTCACCTCGCTGGTGGGGAAGGAGCCTGAGCTTGTGC
>NW_018127972.1:3441631-3467035 GCF_001952655.1 Monopterus albus | reverse complement strand
GATAAGCGGAGGAAAATGGATGGATCTACATTTCCTGTGATAATATTAATCCTCCCTTTAGCATCAATGCATAAACTGTTTTCTCTGAAATTTTAGCCTTTATTAATTAGTCAGTTGCAGAGAGGCAGTCAGGAAACAGAAGCAGAGAGAGAGCTGGGATGGAGCTGTCAGCAATGAGAGTTAAACTGCTGATGTCATGAACCCTGAGAGGGTATATGGTGCGTCACCACAACCTCTCGGCTACAGGGCATATCCACATTGTTATTACTTTAATGTATATTTATGAAGTGAATTCATGCTTTAGAAATGCATGGCTTACTAAAACATTGCATGAATAAAAATATTGTCAGTGTCCAAAAAAAACTAAGTATCTCCACATTTTTCCAGTTGTGTTGTGGTGGCAGTGTAATTGCTGACTGGATTATGACAATAAAAATTGCCCACCAAAACTCATCTAGATCACATATGGAACATGCCACACTTTACTAGAGTCATGCAGTAAACAGAGGTTAACTATGATGATTTGTAGAACAGTACATGAAATAAAAGCAACTATACATGACAGACATAACAAATTATAGGAAAAGCCAATATAAAAGTGCCTCAGTAAGATGTTGGGCCACTATGTACCACCAGAACAGCTTCATTGCACCATGACATTGGCTCTACAAGTCTCTAGAACTCTACTGGAGGCATGGAACAAAGTTCATCCCAAAGATACGTATACCCTCATTTGGTGTTTTGATTATGGCAGCGGAGAGCGCTGTCTAACACATTGGTCCAAAGTCTCCCATACCTGTTCAATGGGGTTGAGCTTTGCTGACTCATGTATTTGATAAATGGTCTTGTACTTGAATAGTGCTTTTCTACATTTTACAGCACACTCAAAGCACTTTCACACTACTTGACCATTCACCCATTTGCACTATCAAACATTCACACACTGGTGTCATCACAGGGATCAACTGGGGGTTCAGTGTCTTGCTCAAGGACATGTCAACACCCAGGAATCAAACCGCTAATTCTCCAGTTAGGAGATGACCCACTCTACCTCCTGAGCCTCAGCTGCCCCGTATTTGTGTTTTCCCTTTGTCACTCATCTGTAATTTTGTAATGTAGTCTTTTACCTACACATTTCAGGTACAAATTCTTTGATGATTTTATTACTGTAGTATATGAAGAAAAACTGCACCAGAAACACCTTTTCTCTTCTCAGTCACAACTACAGCAACAAACTTCAAAACTGACCATATAACTGTGTTGACACATTGACATATGCAGAAGAAATTGTGGAAATTACAGTATATCAAATCAATTATGAATTACATATAAATCAAGTGTTAATGCTAATTGAAAGACACTTTTCATGTCCGATATTGGTGAAAACACCTGCAAGAAAGAGAGATGTGTAGAGAAGTGACTTTAAATGTTATGTTGATGTCATAGTCTGTCTGGCTCCTCGCAGTTTGGGTATGATAGAGGGAATGGAAAGACACAGTGCTCTGTACAAAAGGACATTATGTCTACATACTTTGATAGCAAGATTATAAGTAGGAAGTGCTCTTGTTTTACTTTGCTCTTTGTTGTGGAGACCTTTTGTCTTCTGAGTGCCTGAAGCAATAATTGAACAGTTTTGTGCACACCCACAGAGACAGTGTACCAATAAGCATGCAACTTAAAACAAACATCAAGCATATTTTTTTATAGCAAAAATGAAAATAGTTGGACTGTAGCATTTTCCACTTGGTGATCAGAAGGGTCTTGTTTGAGTTTTATTTTATGTTGTGAGTGTACAGAAGTGGAATGTGTTTGATATGGTTTGAATGAAATGATAGTGCTATCTGTGAACAGAGGAGTGGGAATGATGTGCAGTGCTGTGTGTTGCTGCTCAGACACTGACAGAAAAGCAGATAGCTGAGTGCTGAAGCTCTATCCATCAAGCAGATCAGGTCATTAATCTGCAGCTGACACTGCTCCACTTTGGTATGGATGGGCTACTCTTCTCTGCTTTGAAACTTGTCAAGATGCTCAACCCTTACCGTGATAAGCACACTGAGATTACATTTCAATTCAATTCTAGTTCACATCAGACAAATTCTGTTAAATGTTGATCTTTCTGAACTTGATTCTAAAATTGAAAATGTGCTTAACTGTTATGACAGAAATTTATACAACTTAAACTGTACAGTCATGCTAGTCACTCTGTGAAGCGGTACTTAGGCACATTGGAGCTTTTTATACAGGTGATTTAATAACCACTCATGATTGCTCACTAATATTAAGTTTATCTCCATAACATACATCAAGTTTCTAATGTTATAGTAACTGCTCCAAGTTTCTTTTTAATTGTAGCGTCATCTGTCTTTCCTGACTTAGATGATGACTGTTGCAAAGTACAGTAGCTGTACCCTCTCAGCACTATTTGACAGAATGCCTCTCTCTCTCTCTTTCTCTTTCTCTCCATATTTCAGCCAGGGCCTTTTGCTGTGGAGAGTAATGTCTGGGGATCTTCTGACTAGTGATAGAGGTCAATGACCTCCAGAAATCACTGAACCACTCATTCCACTGTTGGCAGTCTGATTAGACACAGTTAATTACCCTGACCAGGGAAAAGCAAAAAGAAGAATCAGTTTCATAAAATTAGACAGTTGATGTGTATATTTTACAATTTTCTTGTTTCTGGCTACTATAGTTTAGGATAATTACCCCACAGTGGGGAGTCAGTCATTTTCTCTCTGTCTCCACCTGTTACTATCATCACTGCCATTTCAGAACCAGCCACACCCACCTGCAGTGGTGAAGAAGTACTCAGAACCTTTACATAAGTAAAAGTAGCAAATCTGCCTGTCCACATATATTCTGAAACATGACACAGCTTTTTGACACAAAGAAAGAATCATTACAAATGCAACCTTCGCTGTAAAGATATTCAGAAATGGCTCATTTGATATATGTTTTATTCAACCAAACCTCAGTTCTAGGCTAAAATAGTTAATTTCAGTATTATTTGGAGCAGTCATAGTGGAAGTGTTGGAAGACACATGTCATTTAGGTATGAGCACAAAAACTATAATGTTGGTCTCTCTGACTATTCAAAATATCCTCTTGAACATTATTTTTCAACATGACAAGCTATATTAAATACTAATGACTGGATTTGCATGAGATCTCCTCATCCAACAGCCATCCCTGACTGGAGTGATCAAAGACTGCCTTTTGGATATACTAATTGGACTGAATCTATTAATAAATTTGCCCCACAAGCCTTTTTTTATTTAGTACATCAGCACTGGTGCATAGATTACTTTTACACTTGTATCATATTTTTGTTGGATTTTAAAACCCCTTGTGGACTGAATTTCTATTACTTTTTACTACTTTCACACCCAGCTGTTCAGATATTCTGAGTTCATGAAGCTATTAAACTTATAAAACAAGACAAATATAGGACAGCTGAGTGGCATTAGAGCTTTGGAGCATTTACAGACTGACCTCTTTGTCTCAAGTCTTATGTGCCTCAGATTCCACATAAATGGAAATGCAAATGGGGTTATAAGAGAACACTGAGACAGTGCAAGTAAGGTTGAAGAAGATAAAAGAGAAAAGTGGAACATTTTCTTCCCTTTCATGCCTCCAGGAGCTCAACTTATCAGGACATTAGCTGAGAGATTATGAGATGGAGTTAATAGTGAAATGACACAGAACAACAACAGCTGGTTAGTTTGATATTTTATAGAATATTTCACTGCAGTAAGAAGGGGTTTACTTTGAACCTTACAAAATTTGAAACCATACCTTACCAAAGCCATTCCCTAATGTTTTTAATCAAGGAGAAGTTAAAGCCTAAATTGAACCGGGGTGGCTGTGGCTCAGGAGGTAGAGCGGGTCATTTCCTAACTGGAGGATTAGCGGTTTGATTCCTGGCTGGTCAAGTCAACATGTTGAAGTGTCCTTGAGCAAGACACTGAACCCCCAGTTGCTCCTGGTGATAACACCAGTGTGTGTGAATGTGTGAGCGTTTGTGAGCACAATTGGATGAATGGCCAAATAGTGTGAAAGCGCTTTGAGTGTACTATAAAGCATAGAAGTATAAGACGATTAAGGGAAACATCTGGCTCTCACCTGATTGGTTGAGATGCTGGATCAAGAACATAATGTCTTATAGAAATGTAAAATTTCAGGAATTGTGATTTTATTAGTTGGTATTTGTAGATGTGATACTTGTGACCTAAACCACTATCTGCCTGTACTGTAACTAATATGCCCCATTCATCATTTCTCTCCTGCTTTAATCAGACAGCTGAAACTTCTGGGACACACGGTATAAACTGAAGTACATCCGTTTGGCTGTTGAGGCCTTGGGGAACTCATACTAAGCCTCTGCACAAGTACAATTTGAATACAGCCTCAGAAGCATCCTGAAGTCAGCATGCGTTGCAGACTTTATTTAACTGAGGTGAATATGATAAATGTATTCTCCTCTTTTGTACTTTACATCCTTCTAATAAATATTCAGCATGTTTATGCTGTGAGGACATTTTCTATATTTGAATGTTGCTCTTCATGTTTGAGAAAGTGGTCCTGTAATGTGCTTTACAAGACTGATGGGAGTCCCTGAAAAACCATTAAATTGAAACAACTTCTATCCTTGTATACAGTATACTTTGACAGAAAGAATTATGCATAACTAAAATCTAGTGTTACAGTTTTGATATCATCAGCTAAAAAGAAAGATGCCTGGTTTTGAAAAGACTGTGAAAATGATTTGGTCTAGCAAATGTGGCTTTTTTCAAATGATTGCTAAAAAAGCTTTGTGCATCTTTTTTCAGGAACCTTGTGTTCTACAAATGTCAGATAATTTGATGGCTGGTGAGATGTTTTGAGATTTATACAAATGGACAGAACTGTTTCAGGAATGATGATGACGGTGCAGGAGCCAGTGAAATTCGAGTTTTCAGAGGTAGAGCAGGACCGCCAGATGTCCACAAATACAAGGTAATGGCCATCCTAAAAGACCCAGAGGATCAATAAGCAGTAGTATGGCACAGAGTCTCAGATATTTTGAGGCTAAGGCGTTGGGTCAACTCACATTTCTCTCTGATTTGTTTTGCAGGTGAAAGGCACAGGACTGTGGAAAGAGAACCCAGGACAATGGACTGTCAGGTAGGTATGATTCAAACAGCCGCTGGAGGCAGACACCATGCACGAAGAATGACCTGCAGAAAAGAGGGACTGAATACACTTAGATGAGTACAGGTAGCCAAGCAAAGGAAGGTCTCTCTTCCCACAGGAAGGAATCAAAATGGTGGTGCAACCAGAAGATGGTGGCTATAGAACATTCCAGCGGCCAGGAGAGGGTGCACAAACAAGCAGCACAAATAAAAGTGAAAGTCTTCAGGCCACAGGCTCCACCTAAGGTCAAAGCAAATACACATAAAAAAGACTGGCACAAAACACTCCTCCACAGTGAGGAAATAAATATATGCACAACCATAATAAAAACAAAAGTCAAGAACAAAAGCTCAGTCCTTTTCAGCCAGCATAAACAAAAAATAACTCAACAAATAACTCTACAAGAAAATCAACCAGGGAAATAGCAAAAAAGGGAAAGGCAGATAGTGTTCCAGATTCTCTGTCAGCAACAGTTCATGGGTCAAAAACCAGGTGACTTACAACACAGACAGGTCTAGGCAGAAGAAGGGTCAAACGTGGCAGAAAACAGGTCCAATAACAGCTGACAGATATCAGGAACAGGTGACAGTTGGCAGCACTGCAGGTCAGCAACTGACTATGTGGCAGCTGGAGCAGAGTAGGTAAAATAGTGCGGTGGAATAGGTGCCATAGGTGCTGCCAATAATTCACGTGCAGAGTGAGAATCAGCCAGAAAAGAGACAGGGCAAGATGATGACCTGCACAGAAACAAGGAAATGGCATGGAACATGACAACAAATATGTAATATACATGAGAAATCAATTATAGAAATATGATAATAAATGCCTGGATTATGTTCACTGAGCTGTGTGTTCCAGTCAGGATCACGGATCTGACACTAAATCCATGTACAGTATTACACATAAGTGCACAAAATAACACATGAAGGCAACTCATGAGCCATGATACATAACATATACCCTGCAGATCAATCATGTTACAGGCATTACTGACAGCAGATCACATCAGTCTGAGCTCGCTGTGCACTGATGTCACTCACTATTCAGGTATAATATCATCAAATGGTCAAGTTTCACAAAGACAGATCTTTATTACTACTGTGTGTTATTTTTTCGTTGTATAACATTCTGATCCAAAGCGAGCAATGCATCTTTCAAAAGGTTTCCACTCCTGCAGCCCACAATCAGTTTCTCCCGTGTATTTCACAAACTCAGTGCAGCTGTGAATATATTATGCTATATAATTGCTGCTGGTTACAGGACAAAAGTCATGATTTCTTTTATACACAAAAGCTAATCTTTCATATTAGCAGACCACTGGGTGAATATTTACATGAAATACTTCTACAAAAATGTAAGTATACACCAATCAGGCATAACATTATGACCACAGACAGGTGAAGTGAATAACATTGATTATCTCTTTATCATGGCACCTGTTAGTGGGTGGGATATATTAGGCAGCAAGTGAACAGTTTGTCCTCAAAGTTGATGTGTTAGAAGCAGAAAAAATGGGCAAGCATAAGGATTTGAGCAAGTTTGACATGGGCCAAACTGTGACGGCTAGACAACTGGGTCAGAGCATTTCCAAAACTACAGCTCTCGTGGGGTGTTCCCGGTCTGCAGTGGTCAGTATCTATCAAAAGTGATCCAAGGAAGGAACAGTGGTGAACCAGCAACAGGGTCATGGGCTGCCAAGGCTCATTGATGCACATGGATAGTGAAGGCTGGCCCGTGAGGGCTGAACCAACAGACGAGCTACTGTTGCTCAAATTGCTGAAGAAGTTAATGCTGGTTCTGAAAGAAACGTGTTCAAATGCACAGTGCATATGGGGCTGCATACCACCTATCTAACTATTGTTGCAAACCATGTTACCCCTTCATGGCAGCACAATCCCCTAATGGCAGTGGCCTCTTTCAGCAGAATAATGCGCCCTGCCACACTGCAAAAATGGTTCAGGAATGGCTTGAGGAGCACAACAAGTTTGAGGAGTTCACTTGGCCTTCAAATTCCCCAGATCTCAATCCATTCGAGAATCTGTGGGATGTACTGGACAAAAGCATCTGATCCATGGAGGCTGCACCTCGCAACTTACAAGACTTAAAGGATCTGCTGCTAACATCTTTGTGCCAGATACCACAGCACACCTTCAGGGGTCTAGTGGAGTCCATGCCTCAATGGGTCAGGGCTGTTTTGGCAGCAAAAGGGAGACCAACACAATATTAGGTAGGTGGTCATAATGTTTTGCCTGATTGGTTTATATATAAATGTGCTGTTGAAGGTGATAAGGGACATGTCTCATAAAACAAAGACGTGAAAGAATCAGGCTGTGGCCTTGCCTAGTATGGCTGCCAAATGAAAGGGTGACAAAAAAGATTTTGATTTGGAATAGAGCACATAATTACCCTTGGCCAAGAGAAGTAGGTGCAATATTTTCTTTGTGTGGTTTAGATTTTATTTTTATAAATATATTGCAGTATCAAATAAATACAATCAAACAAGAATTGCAAAAAGCCCGCAGGGAACAATGAAAGGAATTGGAATAAACCAAAGTTTCATATTTATGTTCAAATTAAGATTATTCCACAGAACCATACAATGGCAAGAAAAAGTAAGTGAACCATTTGGAATTGCTTGATTTTCTACAAAAGTTGTACACAAAATTTGATCTTCATCTAGGTCAAAAATATAGACAAACACAATGTGCTTAATCTAACTCCACACAAGCAATTATACTTTTTTAACTCTCAACTAAACCCAGCTAATAACCATTTAAAGTGCTGGTGTAAAAAATAAGTGAATCCTTGGCTCCTTTGGCAGAAATAACCTCAAACAAGTACCTCCTGTAGCTGTGGATCAGACCTGCACAACATTCAGGAGGAATTCTGGACTGGGGTGACTGTGGTTCAGTGGGTTGAGCGGTCGTCTCCCAACCGGAGCCTTGGAGGTTTGAATCACGGTACCTGCAGTCCACATGTCAAAGTGTCCTTGGGCAAGACACTGAACCCCCAAGTTGCCCCCGATGGTTGGCACTGCAGATGGCTGCCTCGGTTCTGTACCAGAAACAAATTCCTTGTGTGTGTAACATACTTGGCCAAATAAAGTGATTATTCTATTCCATTATTATTATTCATTCTTCCTCACAGAGCTGCTTCAGCTCAGCCATATACCCAAGATGTGAACTGCTCTCTGAACTCATTTTGAAGCATCTCTGTTGGTTTAAGGTCTGAACTCTGCATGGGACGCTCCAAATGGCAGATGTTGTTTTGAAGCTAATCTGTAAAAGATCTACTCCTTTGTTTAAATGGCAAATGGACTGTACTGACACTATTGCACTCTTACCTGGACAAAGCAATTTACACACACACAAGGCGTTGGCTTGACCAACAAAAGCAACTTAGGATCTATTGTCTTTCCCAAGGACACTTCAACGTGTGGAGAATAGGAATTGAACCATCATCCCTGTGATCACAAGTCGATCCACTCTACTGTTTAGCCACAGGCACCTCTCAGTGTTGGTGTCCTGACTGCATCACCCAGCTTCTACTTAGGGTAGCTGCCCACCAGCTGAGGCTGTCATTATCCTGTAGCATTCCTTGATAAACTTCAAAATTTATTTTCCCCTCTACAATGGCAAGCGGTCAAGGCATAGAGGTAGCAAAGCAGCCCTAAATCGTGCTCCCTTCACAGTATTTTACAGTTGGGATGATGTTTTTATGTTTGAGAGAGAGACTTGGTTATAACTTCAAAAACAGTTTGAGAAAGTATGCTCATGGTCAGGGTGCTGTACTGTATACTATACTTTACAGCATGCAATTAGGTAAAATCACATTAATAGAGCTATTAATATTCCTGTGATGCTGTCTCTTTTATTTTCCTTTAGCAAACTTTCCAATACCATTTCGGTGTGTTACTTAATTCTATCAGATCACATGACAACTCTCAGTGAAGCATTAAATTGTGGATGGTGCAGATCAAAACAAACAAATAGCAATTTTATTTTGATTCCAGGCCCCAGGGCTGCTGTGGATCAAAATGAATGGTCCATCCCTGTCTCTAAAATATTGGGTATTTAATAAGGTCTGTTACCTGATTAATTTTTACAATTCCAAGAAAGAAATGGACTGAACTTGTTTAATGCTCTGTGTTTAAGCAACTGTTAAGAGAGAGGATCTTCCAAAGAGATGGATGGTGCACAGGGAATTCTAGCTAATCTATGCTAGAATCCAACTGGTATATTAGTGGACTGATTTTATCAGTTGATTTAAGATAGTTGCAGATGAACCAGTATCTACATTTATAATGGCCAAAAAGTAACAAAGTAAATGGAAAGCCACAGAGAGATGCTTAAATTATTTTATTGTCACTATTGCATAATCTGTCTGTCACAGAGTACTGTGATGCCACTAGTAATACATTACTCCTTCTGAGATCCCTATCACAGCTCAGCTGCATACTGCAGAACAGAATGGTGATGGGAGCAGAGTACTTGGGCCGTGCAGGCTATAGCTTAGTGACAAACCTGGCTTTATGTTTATTTATAAAAAGTCAGTAAGACAGTTGTAATAAGTACATGAGCAATGGCCCTAGTCAGTTATAAAGGGCCAAATCTTGTAACAAACGCATTGCGTGCAGCACGGGTAGCACATTTGTGTTTCCTAATTTACTACCTGCACAATTATTGTTTTCATGACATGCACATCACGTTGCCTTTTTACCAAGCAGCAGTCTGCTGGCTTTGCATTGGCATGTGTGTCTGGATGAAAATGGGGTGTGTCCAGGTAAATTTTGGGTGAGTGGTTAATATGAGGGCACACAAATTGACTGTGCCAATGACCAGCAAAAACCCAGGTCTGTGGTCAACAGTCAAATCATCTTTGCTAGTTAATGGGCACTTTGTGTTGTGATGCATGCCTGTCTAGGTGCGTGCACAGTGCTTGTGCACTGTGCTTGTTATACCCTGGGACATGCTGCGCAGGGCATGCAAAACTTAAAAAACGTAAAAAGATGGGATTGTGTTCATTGGGTGTTGTGCACATCAATATATACTGTATGTATTTATTTATTAAAATGCCATTTTGAATAGTGATCATATTTAGAGAATTGGTTTATGACCATAAGAAGAAATTAAACTGGCTAATTAGTTGATCACTGGTGCTCTTACAGGCTGGTATATAAACAAACATGTCAGACTGCGAGAGTCCTTGCAACAAACCAAGCAGATGAATTCTATTGCCGATTATTAGGATTTCTTATACAATTTTCTACAGCTTCAGTCCAAGAGCATGAAAGTTGACAAAACATCATTATAACACCTTTGCAGTTTAATATGTCAGTGTGTTTTCTTATATATCATGTATATGTACAGTAAGGGAAGCTTACAAACTAGGCTGACTGTCTACAGGCTCGGGAACAACTATCTTTCCCTCAGCCGGGAGGAGTGCCAGAGAAAATTGCACTTATCCCACCAGGCTGTCACAGAAATCTTCCACCTCTTGCAGAGAGATCTACAGATGGCTTCCAATTGTCCCTGTCAAAGTCACAGCTAAACTGCTTTTTTTTTTTATATAAATAACATATACTGTTTTCTGTATGTAGGATCTGACTAAAGCTTTAAAGCCAATTTGGCTGCCATATCAGCAGTTTCAAAGGTCTGCACATACCACTGTGTATTCATCCCCACCCACAAAAAATCTCCTATTTTAGCTTCCATCCACTGGCTCCCTGTAAAATCCAGAATGGAATTTAAAATCCTTCTCCTAACATACTAAGCCCTTAATGGCTCCATCGTATCTTAAAGACCTCCTAGTGCCTTATCATCCCAGCAGAGCACTTCGCTCTCAGAGTGCAGGTCTGGTTGTCGATCCCAGAGTTTACAGAAGTAGAATGGGAGGCAGAGCCTTTAGCTATGAAGCTCCTCTCCTATGGAACCAGTTCCCAGTCTCAGTTTTGGAGGCAGACACCCTCTCTGTCTTTAAGATTAGACTTTCCTTTACTAAAGCTTATAAACTTCTCAAAAAAATTAAGGGAACACTTAATCATCACAATATAACACCAAGTTAGTTAAACTACAGGGATATCAATCTGTCCATTTAGGAAGCACAAGCGATTGTAAATCAGTTTCACCTGCTTTGTTGCAAATGAAAGTGACAACAGGTGCAATGGCAAAAAAACAAGGCAAAAGCAAGACACCCTCAATGAGGGAATGGTTGTACATGTGGCCACAAACAAATGCTCACTCCTTATCCTTCTTCACTGATTCCTTGTCACTACTAGCAGCATGAGGCAGAACCTGAAATCCAATCAGGTTGCACAGGTAGTCCAGTTACTCCAAGACGGCACATCCATACATGACGTCACAAGAAGATTTGCTGTGTCTCCCAGCACAGTCTCAAGAGCATAAAGGAGGATACCAGGAGACCGGATGTTACACCAGGAGAGCTGGACAGGGCCGTAGAAGGGAAACAATCCAGCAGCAGGACCAATATCAGCTCCTTTTGTGCAAGGAGGAACAGGAAAAGTACTGTGAGAGCCCTACAAAATGACCTCCAGCAGGCTACTGGTGTGCATGTTTCTGACCAAACTGTCAGAAACAGGATCCATGAGGGCACGGCATCCTATAATATGACCTGTGCTCACACCCCAGCACTGTGCATCTCGATTAGCATTCGCCAGAGAACACCATTGGTTGATGATGTTGTTTTCCATTGACATGTTATTTTGTTCTGAACAAATTATACAATATACATTAGTAGAGGTTTTCAACTTAAATAATTTGTTCATCAAGATCTGATGTATAATTTACTATTATTAGTTTTAGATATTTTCAACATAATCCAAGTAGGACAGTGAGGAAGGGTAGAAAGGTAGTCAGCATGTTGTGTTTTCCTATATCACATGCCACCATAAAGACCAGTGAACAGGGATAAGACTGACAGCATATTAGTAACTGCAAGCAAACAGGGGGCTTGGGCTGTCCTGTTGTGACTGAATATATTTAACCGTGCCAGTGGGTTATGGCCTTTGTTTGCGCCCATGTAGTGGTGTCTGTGAAATTATTGGACCTGCATTCTAGGATAGGTTTGGTGTACTATCTCTAGGCTGGGGGTCCTACCATGATGTCATGAGCTCCTCTTCTCCTCCCATGTTTTGAGATACCAGATTTTTCCTGTAACCTGGTTGGCCCCGACCATTCTGATTTTGTGTGCCACTCTGAGGAAGGCCGATGAACTGTGTTCTCCATCAGAGACAGGAGTAGGTACCCTGCACTTGGTGGTGATTGCTTTCCCCAACACTGGACCTCTGCCTGCAGCCTCCAACCTTCATCACGTCATCCTTCGACCTGCTCTGCTGTCACCTGTCAGCCTGCCCAGCTACCTGTACCTCCACTACACAGATTCCTCTCATCGTGCCAGCGATCTCCCATGCCAACTCCTGCCTCCTTGGACCGCTTTCCCGACCAGCAGTGCTCTCCTGCACCCACTTATATTGAGGTTCTCTATTTTTGATATAGACTATATCGCTGTATACCTGTTATCCTCTCTCACACTCTCATCCTCTGCTCTAATATAACACGCTGCACCTCTCCTTCAACCCTGTAGTTCCTCTAGGCAGTCCAGTCAATACAGTGACCCCATCTGCCCGAGATCAGCAGCAATATCTCTGTGTCCGGTCCTCGTCGATTCCTCATTTCAGTATTCATTAAATAATTTGCTTTTCCAAGCCTGAGTGCGAGTCCTGCATTTTTCTGAGTCCTTTCTGATTGTAATACGGCTAGCCGTAACAATGCCAACATTACATGTCACTGTGTCTCCTCTCTCCCTGTACCTTTCTGCAGGTACCCCTGGCTGCAGCGCTCTATAATTCTGATGAGCAGTCAAACTGACCTGAATTGAAATTTCATTTAGGAAGTAAATAGCCAACAAATTCTGATTTACAGACAAAAAAAACAAAGGCAGAAACTATGGTACAGTGTACAATATCACTATGTATGAGCACACACACAAATGCAGCAATCTGTAAAGAAGATTTAACATGTGATTCACATAAACTTAAGTGACCTTATGGTCAGCTGTGAGACCTTTACAGGGCCCTGACTTCATTAAGATTGCAACTTTATAGAATCAGAAAACTGAGCTATAATTCTGAAGACCTCAGTAATTCAGAGATGTCCTTGCTGACTGCACCAGTTACACGTACTCATGGGTGTTTAACATTCACTATTTATTCTCCTTGTTTCCAATATTTCCTTCATTGTTCAAAGGACTATGAAACCATGAGATGTGGATTCTGGAGGTGGACAAACGCATATGTGCTCAGCAAGAGCCTGACCTCAGTTGTGCATCAGCATGTGAGTCACTGGCTTTTGAACAGCTGTAACTGAGCCAGTGGACATAAAGCTGTAGCCATTTCACTACTTTCACAGCCAGTGCCCATTACTGTAAGCTGTGCTTCACATCAACCACAGCCAAAGGTCATTAAAATGTGCTGCTTTTGGACAAGGGCCTGCTCAATCTGAAGGCAGCAATGGGTTGTAGGAAAAATAATCCCCTCAAACACATAAAAAGCTCAGACCATATCAATGTGGACATGTTGGTAAGCAGTCTCAAAAGATAAATACAATGCAAATATAGAATGCGAAATGGTTTTATATGTAAATTTAAGTGCATATTAGTAATAAAACTCTTAAGATGGTTCAGAATGCTATAGCTAAAATCATAACTAAATCTAGAAAATTTTACAACACTGCATCAGTTTTAGCTTCCCTTCATTGCCTTCCTCTTTGTTAGTTCAGACTTTAAGATGCTTCTAGTGACATACAAAATCCTACATGAGCATGCAATTTCAAACCTATTTGATCTCATTAAACCTTACGTTCCATCCTGTGCTGTCCACCCTCAGAATACAGGGCCCCTGGTTTGGCCCCAGATTTAAAGGTCACAAATTATCCAAATTTTCAGGTTTATATTACTAATTAAAGGTTAGAATTAAAGGCTAGAAAGCATTGAAATGGTTGTATGTTCATAAAGCTCAGTTTCCTCATCCTCTGATGATCTAGACCCAGTTTTCACTCTTGTTTCAGAAGCTCTGTTTGGGATCCTGGACCCCCTCCCTAAAAGGATGTTTGAGATCTCTGCCCAAACATGCCCACCAGGACAATAGGCATCGGTCGAAAGGGGAGGATTCAAAGACAGGTAACGATGCTCACCGATACTGGACTATAATGACCCAGTCATTAGGGAACATTGTTGGCCTTCAAAGGACTGAAACACCACCGATGGAGATAAATATCTCCAACTCAACACCAGTCGGGCAGAACTGATGAAGCCTCTTGGATGGTCTTCGACCTAGAAATCTAGTCCAGTTGATTTTTTTCTGTTTTTTTTTTTTTTTTTTTCAGTTTACAGAAACATCTGAGAAATTACATGCAGAGTCCAGTGAAGCATTTGATTTGATAAAATAGCAACTATGCACAATTGTAACTACTTCCAAATGGCCCACATCAGTATATTATGTTTCAAATATTTATTTATACAATTCATTTTTAGTTAGTGTGCTAACAAGGCAGTAACATTTTAAAACATGTTAATTTGACAAGTTCAGCAAAGGTCAGTTGTGAAGTGGCTCCACAGCTAAAGAAGACACATTAACATATGTCACTTTGTAGTGATCAGCACTAAAGGTTTAAGGTGTTGAAGACAGTCACTGTTGTTGAAACCCTAACACTGGCTTGGTTTGTTGCTACAACAGAACCTTTTACATTAAAACCAATAATTAATATAGCTATGTTTGAACAACTTGCAATATTTATGTCAAAGAGAAGAGGGTGGCCATCTTAAAGTGTACACATTCACATCACAGTATCTTCTTCATACCATTTAGCATTCCTCAAAAGATATTTGATAACAAAGTATAAAAAGTAAAAAAAAATCTAAAATTTACAAAAATATTAAATGTTTTCACTTTCAAACACTCAAATCTGATGATAGTACAAAGTGAAGTGACTTTGCTGAGCAACAGTGCAAAGGACTTCAACACAAGTTCAGTTAATAAGAGCCAATGCTGTGTGCAGGAGCCTGCAGGTGGAGGCTAAGCCTCCAGAGTGCTAGCAGATGCTGCATACGGTCACCATGTATGTGCTGGCGTTGTGCATATTTTACGCACGTGGCACAGGTGCCGTAACATCATAGATTAATTTATAAATGCCCTAACATTGCAACAGGATCAGTGATTTCCTACCGATACTGGCCTCCAGTGCTTTCTACATGTGAGACAGGTATGTCTGTTATGCACAGATTCCAGGTGTAGTAAACATGTGGTGCACAGCAGCAGTCTTCAGGGTGAGCCCAGCTCCATTGGAGCTGTCGGGACATGTTTACTATCAGCAGGTTCCTCTGGAGGATTCAAACGTTTGTTTCTGTTTTCTAAAGTTTATTATTAGAAGGACATTTCAGCCCCTCTGCTTAAATCCAAAGCCAAACGATATGTGCTGTAGCTCCATCTGGTATTATTGTGAGCATTAAAGCACGTCATTCACAACAATCATCTCTATATGCTAAACGCACACTCTCTTATGCTTAAAGTAAACAAGACAGTAACAGGCTAAAGCCAGTGAATCAGGTGGGATGGTACAGTCAGTGTAGATGATGTGCCATTGCCCAGAAAGGCCAATCATTTCACACAGGCAGGAATTTCAGTGTTTCATCAGACACTGAAGTAGAAATTCAACTAAAATGTTATAGCATACTGATTGTATCTGTGGAGTTATTTATATATTAATATTTAATATTTTACACCTGCTTTGGCTTAGTTATCACCACAGTTTTGATGCGCAACGTACTAAACTTTCATACATAACTGAAAACTCAGCCATTGCTTATTACTCTGTGTACAAATCACTGAATCATTGTAAAGTTTTCTTCTTATCTTATCCTGCACAGTATCTTAGCTGTTCCTAGGACTGCACTTTTCTGGACAGAGATCTCAGATGTTATTCCTGGGATCTGTTGGAGCCACTCTCCCAGTTTGGGGGTCACAGCCCCCAGTGTTCCTATTACCATGGGGACCACTTGTGCCTTCACCTTCCACATCTTTACTAACTCTTCTATCAGCCCTTGGTATTTCTCGAGCTTCTCGTGTTTCTTCTTCCTGATGTTACTATCACACTGGGATCGCTGCAGATGTTTCTGTACACTATGCCAGCCACTTGGTTATGGCGTTCCATGTATGCCCTGCCTGCTAGCATCTTGCACGCCACTGTTATGTGCTGGATTGTCTCAGGGGCATCTTTGCACAGCCTACACCTGGGGTCCTGTCTGGTATGGTAGACCCTGGCCTCTATTGATCTTGTACTTAGAGCTTGTTCTTGTGCTGCCAGGATTCGTGCCTCTGTGCTGTCTTTCAGTCCAGCTTTGTCCAGCCACTGGTAGGATTTTTTGATATCAGCCACTTCTTCTATTTGACGGTGGTACATACTGTGCAGGGGTTTGTCCTTCCATGAGGGTTCCTGCTCTTCCTTCCCTAGTTCCTCTGGTTTCTGCTGCCTGAGGTATTCACTAAGCACATCATCACTCGAGGCCATCTTCCTGATGTATTCATGGATTTTTGTTGTTTCATCCTGGATAGTGGCTCCGATGCTCGTACACACACAAACACACACACACACATACACGCATCACAGCTGTCTCCTCTTACATTGTTTAGCTCCTTTAGTATAAAAGCCTGTTCGTTTCTTCTGGTCTTTGCCCGTTTTTCTGCTGTGCTCACCTTAGCCTTAGTGCTTCTTATTAGTGCAGTTGTTTAGAAAAATGTTCACTGTTTCGAGGCGTCTGACGGAGCCAAAAATGGCATCATTGGTTGGCCAGATCCTTGATACTGCATATGCATTGGTGGAGGAAATCTGATATCATGAAGAAATTGTGAGAATATACTGTAAGCCATCTTAATGATTTTGTTATTATTTTGTTTAATAAAGCTTGTATTATGAAAATTGATCACATTTAAACAGACTCCACAAATCTGTTTACAGATGCTGTGGCAAATAGAGAAGAGCATGTTTGCAGTCTTCAAAACCGCCTTGATGTGTCTCTGACTTAATAAACTGCTAAACATTACCTATGTGGTTTACAATAGTCTAATTGTGGCACTATAGGAAAAGTTAGAGAATCACAATGTATAGAATTCATCATTTGGTACCATGAATGTCTGTGTGAAACTGTGTAGGCTATAAATCTCATAGATGTTCAAAGGATAAGTGAAAATGTTGTTCATCTGGTGTCATTACAAGAAAAGTCAGGGATCATCAGAGTCACAAAGATTAATATATTGGGCAGCATGGATATTTGTTCCAAACTGAATTGTAATCCATACAATTGTGATTTCATCTGATTCAATACAGCTGTCAGTGAGTGACTGCAGATAATTTTTTAAATTAATGAATTTGCTTCCCTTTTATGCATGCAGTTATAGTAATTGCTGCCAAAGCATGGGTGTCCTACACTCAGTCATTACTGTGCCTGAGACCAGCTTGTGTAGTCACACACGCAGGACTGAAGCTGCTGCTGATTTTAATAGGCAGACTGTAAGCACTGTTTAAAAAGAACAAATGCAACCTTGTGATCTGTATTTTGTCTTTAACCTTGTGTTACAACCTTTACCATTCACATTGTATGTTTTATTAGCAGTCCAATTTCCTATTTAAATAGACCTGTACTTTTTATTTATTTGTTTGTTTGGCTTTGCTGTAGGATTCATTTTCTTTTACATATTCAGCCAAACATTACATGTAGAAATGGGTTTGTCTAGGACAATAGGTACAGGGGCGGTTGCCTGTTACAAGGTATGACTAGCATAGACAGGTTTTGTTTTACTCGTAACACCTCAGTTGTTGTAAATATTACTGCTCTTCTTGGATGCCATGTGTTTGGCCCAGTTGAGCAGAATTCAAAAGTGTTCAGTAGGGTCAAAGGGGTTATAGAAGAATGTCTAAATTTGGACTCAGTAACCCTACTCCTACTGTGACCTGGAGTTTGTTATTCACCTGTTTCAGTTAATCTACAGTGAAACACTACAATGCATGAGAGCTCTTTTCTCTGGTCACATTTATTTAGATTAATTTCAACTACAAGTCATCAATGTCAAGTCAGCATTGGACCAACTAATTTCTCTGTCTTAGAAAATGCTCTATGTTTTATGGTGGAGGTATAAACCTGTAAATGTCTCTTATTGACTTGTGTCAGGGAAAAGAGACCTCCAGTAAAAAAACAAAAAACAAAAAGGTTTCTAATCTGGAGATAGATACTCACAAAAATTCAACAAAGCAAGTTAATTAGGCGTGCTGAGGAAAAGGAAAAGTAGCTGTTTAGAAACAGACATGACAAAATTCATTATGCATTCAATTAGTATTGCTACTTTTTACTGCAAAATCATTGCTTTTGGTGCTCAGGAATTTATTTTCTGTGGTTGCATGGTAAACAACAAGCAGTCTGCTATTGATTTTTTGCTTTTACTCCCATATCCAACAACTACTGTTCCATTTGGCTAGTTTAAAAAAAACACAACATTAGCAAGAAAATGCTCCTAGAGACGTCCAGGGTTTTTATACCTCACTGGAGTCAAAACACTATAACTTCCAAACTTTTGATAATTGGACAATAGAACATTTAAATATGAAACACACGATATCCATTTCATTTTGACACAGAGCTCAGACTCTGACTTTATTAGATGGTGGGATGTTAAAAACCTACTTTATCTCCGTTATGACTAATGGCTTTCATCACCTGCTTACGAACTCTCAAGGCGACAGTACATGATTGGAAAGAAGACTGAATTGTTCCTTGGTGTAAAACCATCTAAAATCCCATGTGTTTTAGTCAATTTGATGGAACCACAACAATCTGTGCAATTTGTAAGAGGCTGGACAAGGCATGATTTTACAGCTGCACAGCTGTTTCCTATCATATCTGTCTGAGAGGGGATGTTTCAGCCTGTGAAATTCCATTACATGACAGTGTAAAGTGAAACACAATACACTGTTATTTTTAAGAAGCCAGGATAAAATCTATCCAACAAGTGTTTGTACCAAAATACTGTAGCTCACTGTTAGGAAGATACTTTTTAGGCAAAGCACTAAAGGAGAGCTTAATAAATAATCACATGCTTTAATGTAGAAAATGTTATTCTTAAAAATAAATAAATAAATAAAGCAATTATTCCTATACTGTATAGGATATTTATTGTGCATGTACATTATATATAACAGGAGACAAACACAGCAAGGCACAAATAAAACAGTAGACATGTGAGGAAGACAGTAGACATAAGGAAAATTGTCTGCGGTTGAAGTGATAAGCACATTGTGCCGGCAGAAAGATAGAGCCCTTATGCTGTACAGAAGTTGAAGCAGCCACAGTGTTTATGTTTGGCCAATCAGCAACACTAAGCCTGGCAGACTCCGCAAGTCTTATACCAGAGGCTTTAGTTGAAATATAAGTGTCATGTGTCAGAGTTACCTTTAATGAACATACACAGCTTTCAACTCTTGTCTGGTCACAACATTATGACTAACATTAACTAGATTCTTAGCATCATACTGAACCAACAGTGGAAAACAGACCAGCCATCCACAGTCAACACTATACCACATCACTGTCTAGATAACTGTAGTGCTTTACAAAACATTAACATATTAGTAGTATACTATACATTTATCATTTTTTCAGTACACTGAACACAATTTCAAACACAGCCTCAGTCTATCTTTTAAGAAAGAGATGCTTAACCCCTATAGACTTGAAAGGTTGTAAAAGGTTGTTTCTTCTCTGGATACAGAGCCACTGCTGATCTTGAATTCATGTCAGGTACAATCGTTTTCAAAACTGTCAGGTTTTAACTGTGGGAGAAACAAATATCACTGTCATTTGAAGCATGCCTCCATGCAAGTCTAATTCTCTGCTGTATGTCTATAGGCTAACCTCCAATTTTTACATTGGCCAGACCCATTCTGCATATGTACGTAAAACACAGCAAGCTCTGTCTGCATGCTTGCAGGTCATCATCACTTCAGTCAGACAGTATTAATTCAAGGACAAATGGACAAAGCAGAAATCCAAGGCACTCTTCTGGAAGTTAATTAAAAAGCTTTTGTTCAGATACAGGGCATCCAGAAGGTATTCACAGCGCTTACTTTTTTTCCACATTTTGTTAGGTTACAGCCTTATTCCAAAATGGATTAAATTCATTCTACAAACAATACTCCATAATGACAATGTGAAAAAAGTTTTTCTGAAATCTTTGCAAATTTATTAAAAATAAAAAATGAAAATATCCTACATAAGTATTCACAGGCTTTGCTCAATATTTTGTTGAAGCATCTTTAGCACCAATTACAGCCTCAAGTCTTTTTGAGTATGATGCTACAAGCTTGGCACACCTGTTTTTGGGCCGTTTCTCCCATTCTTCTTTGCAGTGCCTCTCAAGCTCCATCAGGTTGGATGGGAAGTGTCGGTGCACAGCCATTTTCAAATCTCTCCAGAGATGTTTAAAGAAGCTTTTATAGAATTATTATACATAATTTCTAAAAATATACCCAAATGATCTGATGTTGTTAAAAGGGAAAGTTCAGATTTTACTCAGTAAGGAGGGCAAATCAGATGCAACGTGCTGCTTCATTAGCCTCTGCATTTTTGAAAGTATCCACACTTCCAGCAAAGTGGCTTTAATGTATATTCCTCTCAGGACTCCAGATGTGATGAATTGAGTGGGCAGGAAACAGTTTATGAGTATGGAGGACTGTACTTCTGTGTTAAAAATTTTTTTTTTAACCAAATAAAAAAATGAATCCTTATGTCATATTCCAAGACTCACTGGTACAGTGTGTTTATCAGAACTGTATGTGAGCATGACATCTCTATTTTTCAACTAAATTACATAAAGGTATGTATTTTGTGGGATCTGCATTTTGTGGTCATAGTAACTGTCACATTCTCAAAGTAAGACATGGAGGAGTGGCAGCGATCTTCGACTCAAGCCTATTAATCAACACTAGACCTAAACATAGTTATAACTCACTCAAAAGCCTTTCTCTGAGTCTCTCACATCTAAACTGGAAAACTCAAAAGCCAGTTCTATTTGTTATTGTTTACCTTCCACCTGCCCAGTTTTTAACTGGATTCTCAGAATTTCTGTCTGATTTAGTGCTTAGTACTGACAAAGTAATTATAGTAGGTGACTTTGATATTCTTGTAGGTGTTGACAATGCATTGAATTCATTATTAGACTCAAATGCCTTCTCTCAAACTGTAAATGAACCCATTAACTTTTTAATCACACCCTTGATCTTGTTCTGACAAATGGCATCAATACTGAACACTTAGTTTTTCCACCAAACCCTCTTCTGTCTGACCATTTTCTAATAACATTTGAACTTACATTAATGGATTATACAGAATGTGGAAAAAATCCACTACAGTAGATGTCTGAAAATGCTGTTACTAAATTTAAGGAACTAATTAAATCATTATTTACTTCAGTGCCATGTGCCAACACAAGCTACTTTTACTTTACTGTGACACAAGTCGATAACCTTACTGATAGTGCTGCAGCCTCCCTTTGTACGACACGAAAAAGAAGGCAGTGAAGGAGAGTATCCTAAATCAGGCATCAGGAAAACCAGAAAGGAAGTGATGTTCCACTAAGTTAGAAGAAATATTCTTATCCTGGAAAGACAGTTTAATAGCATATAAAAATGCCTTCATAGTGCCAGAACTGCATATTATTCATAACTAATAGAAGAAAACAAGGAACAACCCTAGGGTTCTTTTCAGGACTGTAGCCAGGCTGACAAAGAGCCATAGAGCTTAACATTTCCTTAGATCTCAGTAGTAATGACTTTATGAGTTTCTTTACAAATAAAATCTCAATTAGGGACAAAGTTAATCAGATCCTTCCTTCATAAGTGAAACAGACCATTTTGCACTAGCTTGTACAACCCATCCCTCTAGTAGACAGTAGGGCAGTTAGTGCCTGGTGGTTTGTTCTCAGTGTGAAGTGATGACCCCAGTTGGTATGTACACCATTTTCCTATGGCCCACATGCAAGTAAGGGCCTCCTTTTCCATGGCTGAACACTTTAGCTCAGTTGCTGAGAGTGTACAAAATACAAAGGCTACTGTTCTTGTAACATTATCCCTGTGAATCTGGGACAACACAGCTCCCAGCCCATAGTCAGAAGCATCAGTGGAGACAATAGTTGGCAAGGCAGGGTCAAAAGTGCCAGAGCACACCCTTGGCCTGTCCTTGAGGTACTCCCTACTTTTAGAACCTCTGCTGTAGACTACATGAATCTAAATATTCAGTGTCTGATGTTCTTAAGGGCTTATCTGGCTGTTCCCTTCCAGTAGGCTGCAGTGGTTGGTAAAAATAAGGAGGTCATGACTGCTTATGTGTGCTCCATATGCATTGTGGACCAGCAGTATGACCTGAGAGAGTCACTGAAGTGAAGCCAACGAGTGAGACAGCTGTTGTTAGTGAGCCACTGAGACCTGATCTAAAAGTCTGATATACACTGGCACTCTGCAGGCTTTAGACACCCACTATTACAAATTTTATGCCCTCACAAACCCGTACTCAGTGCAAGTGATAAACACCCAGATATCCTATAAAAGTGTCTGTAGAAGTTGTATGAAAGATAAATTAGCTATGATTATTGCCACAGTAGCACACAAGCCAGGACTTAGCTTTCTTGGCAGTAGAAGTAGGATGGATGAGAGGTTGTTTATTCCAGAGAAACACACCTTCAATGATGGAGACATCATTTTCTACATCTACATAAGTGTGTCTGGCTTAAGTGGAATAGAGACTGTTACCATTTCTGTTTCCAACTGCTCTGTGTATAGCCTTGGTTTTTCTATACTTGTGGGGACAGAAAAGTGGGACCACACTAACTTCAAGAGGACTGACATGACTTGTAGGGACCAGAAGCAAAAATGATGTGGTGTAAAGTTAGAGCAAGTGTTGGCTTTGGTTAAGGTTAGGATAAGTCTCCCAGCAATTAGTGTAAGTCCATGTAGGGACCCAGTTGGTGACAAAAGAAGGGTGTGTATGTGTGTGTGTGTGTGTGTGTGTGTGTGTGTGTGTGTTGGGGTAGGGGTGGTGGGGTGCTATGACATAATGAGAGTAAAGCATGAAACTGTGCATGGTGTGCATGGACATGAAGTGTTGCAGATACAGTAACCTTTGCACAAAATGAATATTCTGGATGAATGAAAGGAGCTAACTAATTTTGCAAGCTTTATGACCTGGGCAAACAGTAACTCTTTCTTTACTATTTTATGTAGTCAATTCATTTATACTGCATTTTCTTTTTTCTACTAAATGTTGTTGCTGTTTACGATGTAATATATTTCCTCTCTGCTTACACAATTTGGGTGATATTCTTAGTATGTCATTATTGAGACTTGTAAAAAATGAAATTTAATTACATTTTCACCTTCCTTTACATAATTTGCTTTTCAGAGGACAAAACTGACTCTAGCAAACTGTGCATACCTTATTTGAGTGATCCTCCCTATATTTTGGGCCTCAGATGATAAAAACAAACATTTCCACAGGCTCATGTCTGATAAATAGCAAGTTTGTGTAAGAGATACCTCGGGGGCTTGTATGACATTTTTGGTGTAGGCCACTAAAATTGTACAAATTCCAGTTGCCACAAGCATAGTATCTTAAAGATGTTACCTGGTAAAAACAAACAAACAAACAAAAAAACTAAACAAAAAAACATCAGTTTTAATTGGCTTCAGTATATTTCACATACAAGCAGCTCTAAGCAGTTTTTTCCATCTCAACCCATGAGTCTGCCTACTCTGTGGACTTTTGCCTGCAAGTCTCAAACTGTACATATGCCACTGTATAATCAATACAACATATGATCACAAAGCCTGACTGACTGTTGCTGATAAACCTGTAATACTTCATGTGAGCATATGTTATTTGTCTTTGAAACTCCCAGCACTGAAAACAAGTAATCTCACTCACAATATGTTAAGTAGATGTGATAATTGTAAACACCTGATGATACCAGGGAACCAACAATCCTATAGATAGCTAAACACCAGCAGGTGGCCACACAAGGAACCAAAGAACATGTACAAATTAAACCCATCTAGAGGAGCTTGATGCAAAGATGGACCTCAAGCAACAACATACAGTCATAAATAGAACATGATCTGGACTAAATATACAAAAGACAAGTTTTCTTAACAGCAAAAAATAAACTGTATAATTTTACAAAGAAGAACTAAAATCACTATCATCATTGTATATTGGTTCCCTATTATCATCAGGTGTTTACAGTTATCTCATATCTACTTGGGGAAACAGTACTGCAGGTTATACCCCAAAGAAGGCAGCTTTTTGCCGCTATGTTTGGGCTGTAACCCACTTTTTGAATATGTACTGTTGTTAGTCTTTGCTATGAGAGCTACAGTGCATCCAGAAAGAATTCACAGCACTTAACGTTTTACACATTTTGTTATGTTACAGCCTTATTCCAAAATGGATTAAATTTATTATCCTCAAAACTCTACAAACAATATCCTATAATGACAACGTGAAAAAAGTTTGTTTGAAATATTTGCAAATTTATTAAATGTTACGGTTTAGTCTCTCTCACCAGGGGGGTGAGGGAGAACTGAGGCAGGACTCAAGATAGCTGACCCAGGTGCTAGAAAAAAGGTGGTTTTAATGGTGGGGGAATCACAAAAAGGAACAGAGCCGAAGAACACATACAACCAGGGCTGAGCAAATACGGCTGAGGAGAACAGGACGACCAGGGGAGAAGACAGGCTAACGGCAAAAAACAGGAGAGTGGGAGGAACAGGACGGACAGGGGAATAGACAAGCTAACCAAGGGGACAGGCAGACGAAAAGGGAAATCCACAGCACAGGAACTTTCAGCGTGGACGTATAACACTTAACATATAATCAACGTACAAAATGCGATCCACAGCACAGGAACTGTCAGTGTGGAAAACAAAATGACGTACAAATGCATACCACGACTATAGGGCTGTTACGAGGTATGCACGTTAATGCAGAGCGTCCGCCAGAGGTATAAATAATAAATAATAAGGTAGGAGGATGATTACAGTGATGCGCCCCAGCTATGTGCGACAACCCACAAGTCATTAATTACAAAATGCCACACAGCTGAGGCGCTGATCTTGCAAA
>NW_018127972.1:3433196-3439037 GCF_001952655.1 Monopterus albus | reverse complement strand
TCTGTGAATGTCTTTGAGTGGCCCAGCTGGAGCCCAGACTTGTGCCCGATTAAATCATAAAGATGCAGTATAACAGGCTATACAGTGGACAATTCCTGATGCTAAAACAGATCCTACTAAACATATAGGACATACTTCAGTAAAAATTTCTCTGTCCATTTAAGGTAAAACCAGTTTTACAATTACTATACAGTCAGAATCCCAACGAAATTAAGAACAAGACAAACAGTACTAATTCAACCTGAAATATCACAGTGGGGCTCTTTTACATCATAACATCTAGCTAGAATCCATAAGTCATCACTCTGTCCCACCACTGCCGTAAGCTGTCTGTGAAAACCAGACCAAAACCACTGACATCATTTGCTGAGAAGAGATTGTTTTTCAGTTAATTCAGTCTGTCTTTATATGTGTCAGCCCTGTGATGGACCAGTGACCTGTCGAGAGTGTACCCAATACTGACTGAGATTGTCTCCAACTCCCCAGTGACCCTCTACTGGATAAGTGTTATAGACAATGGATGGATGAAATGCAGTGTGTTTTTTCCTCACAGAGCAATCCTGGTCTATCCAGTCAACATTTAAATTGACACACTGAATACTGACAGTAAGCTATTAGCATGCAAACACAGCATTTGTATTTTCTTTTCCACAGTGTTGTACAATCTTCATTAGAGATGATAGCATTTTACCACTGGGAGCTTAAGGTTTAATCTCCCTTGATTATCTCCTAATGTTGCTGATCAAGTGAGGAGAGGCTGTAGCCAGAGACTATGATAATCATGGAGTGTATTTGTTTAACAACAACAAAGTTTAAGTTTCAATCTGTAAATCAGTCCATTTTTTTCCAACCATCCATTTGTTATACTGCTTGTGTATGGTGGGAGGGGCATCAGGAGAGAGGCAGGATACAACATAGACAGGGCACTAGTCTATCACAGGGCGGACACATAGACAGACAACCACTCACATTTACACCTACACCTACGAACAATTTTAGTGTCATCAATCAACCTAATGTTCATGTCTTTGGACAGTAGGATGAAGCCAGAGTATCCGGAGCAAACCCATGGCACAAGAACATACAGACTCCACAGAGAAAGGCCCTAGCTGGCAGCCATGTTCCAACCCAGAACTTTTTTGCTGTGAGGGACAGTAATAAATCACATTTTTTTCATTATTTTAATGTAAACTTGAATATAATATGAAGTCAGAACTTATGAACATGTAAAAGTCATTTACACATGGAAGCATGGACATTTGGTTTATGTCAAATTAGGCATTTGCGGTTGTACAACCTTTGGTATCTCTGGCAAACTGAAGTCTGTAATTTTAAACAAGTATCATTTGCATCTTTTTTTTTTACTGAGGCCTGAAGATTGAAACTACTAAATAAATAAAATGAACTAAAAAAGGGTTCTCATAGCAAAATTAACATTCTTTGAAGGGTCCCTGACATTACTTTGCCTACCAAATCTAACTATTATAGCCATATGCTATTTAGTAAACTCCTAGAAACAAAAAATCTTTGACTGAATTTGATTGGCATTAGCCAAGGTCAGAGGAAGATCATCAGTGCTTTTCAGAGGCCACTGTTCAATTTTGAGAAATCCCTGGAGCCATGTTAGGTGATGTTCTCAATACTTTGAAAACTCAAATGGAGTTCCCTCCAAGGGCTGAGGAAATGAATGACCACCAGAGTAGACTCATGCTGCACATAATACCCAGCATGCTTTATGTTGCTGGGAGAATCAGCATCCAATGACACTGATGAAACCTATTTTTGATTTGTTTTTGTTTTTGTTTTTTTGTTTTTTTCAGTTTTAAATCACTCTATTCATAGAAGTAAAACTGGGTACAGCTTATTTTGACCATTACTGATGACACTAATAATTTTCACAGATGAATATATAGTGGTTAGGAGTACCTCAAAAGAATAATTTAATTTTGTACTGTATATTTGAGGACTAATGCACATTTTTCTTTGGGTGACAGATCCCTCTCAAGCCCCAATACAATAGAACTTTCACATTTTTCCAAGTGTGAGACAGCCCAGTGTGACAGATTGTTGCTTTCTGGATTAAAACATGCTCACACACATTGCAGTGTGGGCCTATCAGGGGCTTTCAGCTCCACCATGGACAAAGGAATACATTTCTTGCATCTATCATCTCTCTTCCACCAATACTACCTCCTCTCTATAGAATGTCTCAGTCTCATGCTTAATGTTACAGATGCTGGGTCCAACTAAGAGAAAAACAAATGAAACTGGACTCAGAAGGCAGGTCATGATACACTTCAAAAAACAGAGCTTTGTTAAGGAAACAGTTTGACTGGCTAAGTTTGGGCTGGCAGGTCAGGGAAAATAGATGGTGAGGGTAGAGGCAGGCTGGTTGAGTGGAGCCGGGGATGAGGCAGGCGAGCAGGGGAGCCATTGGTTCGGGAGCAGCCCAGGAACAGCGAGGAGGAGCAGGTGAGTGGCAAACACAGGGCAGTGGGTGTACATAGCTTCGAAAAAATTAACTTGAAGCTAAAGATAGGTTTCAGGTCATGGCTACAGCCGGAGTGATCCCCACAGGCAGTGTAGACAGCTGGATTGATAATATAGCAGCTTATCGGTTGTGTGACACGTGTCTCAGAAACGCACCAGAATCCACACAAATACAGGACTGCAATTCTATATATGGATCACAGTTGGATCGGCTCTATTCTGACTGATACTGATCCTGTCAAAAATGTCCAGATCAGTGCCAATACCAATACTTAGTATGGGATCAGGACGTTTCTATTATTAGTATTGTTGTAGTAGAATACAAAAAAAGAAGTAATGCAGCCTGGAGTGTATTTTTATTAGCATGAGTGATATTTAAGGGGAAACTCTTTCCTTATGGTGTTGTTAGGTGAAAATTCAGGGGTTCACCAAAATCATAAGAAATCAGCATTTAACATGAATATTGACTGCACATTTTGTGAAAATCTGACAAGCAGTTGTAGTAATATCTTGCTTTAAAACAGAGGGAGCAATAGTTGTATCCTTAGGTATTTGCAAGTTTTGTGGGCAAGTATTGAAAGGTAGTTGTTAAGAGGTGCACAATTACAGAGCTGTAGTTTAAAATGGTGACAGACTAACAAAGCCACCAGTTCATTATTATAGGTGCTGCCAGCTAATGTGTATATCAGACACTCCAAAATGGTGAGCGTGGCCCCTTTCTTTTTACTTGTTAATAAAAAAGTAACAGCATTTTCTCAGAACACAGACATGAGAAAGCTGTGGGACGAAACAACGCTGTAAAGTCCAGAGACAAAAAACAATAACATGACTAATCCTGTAGGAGATGACCCACAACCCTGTTGCATATCACACACACACACCTACACACACTGTATACAGTGACTAGCACACCAGGTCACAGTGTGGAGCTGTACAAGTGCTGCAATATTATCTCCATAGGAGTTAACAGCTCTTGTTTGTTTTCTGTGTAGGTGTCTGTACTTATGTGTTTGCAGTGGATAATGGAGAACTTCCTTCCACATACAAGTTATAGGCTATAGATACTTGAAATGGCACACATACTCACTAACCCAAGTGGATGTTTGTGTGGGTAAGCTGTGGTCTATAGTGGCTGTGCTGGTGTCTGGTTATAGAACATTTGTCTGAGGTTCAAAACTATTATACTTGTCTTTTTTAGAAAATGATGATGTATCACAATTTAATACCATTTGAAAGGTTGAAGGATACGCTGAAAAAAAAACTGCATGGACATGTTGAAGGGTAGTTTTTTCACAGTAATGTTTTCTTATTTTAAGATCTGTACAGCCTTTCTGGCTGTTTTTATTCTAATACTGCCATAGTACAACACCTTTCTGTACATTTTTATTCCATTGCACACCCCTGGGTTTTGTATATTCTGCCATTTTTATTTAGTTTATACTTCTTCTTCTCCTACTTTCGGCTGTTTCCCGTTAGGGGTCGCCACAGCAAATCCTGTTACCACCTAACTGATGATTCGCTTGTCAAACTTCTACACATTTTACACCAGATGCCCTTCTGGAAGATGTCTAATTTAGAGTCATCAATCAACCTAAGCGACATGTCTTTGGACGGTGGAAGGAAACCAGAGCACCTGGAGAAAACCCACGCAGGCACAGAGAAACCATGCAAACTCCGTACAGAAAGGCACCGGGCTCAAACTCAGAACCTGCTTGCTGTGAGGCGACAGCACTATTTTATTTACTTTATAAACTATGTCTAAATAGTACTTACACACAGTATATGTCACAATTGCTAACAATGGTCTTGTCCAGACAAGCTTTATACAAGAAATGTGGAATGTGGGGTGGATTTACAGACAAACAACGGCCAGAATGATAACCTTGGAGACAGGGAACAGCCCCACAAATATGGTGCTAGTTTCCTGGATTCTAGCTTAAGGGGTAGGCCCTTGGTGAACAGCCAAACTAGCTAGCCATGGATATACTGTGGAGAAACTGTAAACAGATAGAATTCCAAGGAAAGGTTGATGGTGGTTACTGCAAATTTTCCAAAATAATGAAGTAAATTCAGGATCCAAGTCAGAAACCATGTAGGACCAAGAGTATGGGAAACATGGAAATATGGAAAACTTCCTACAGTCTCCTTGGCAGAAAGTATCTTGGGAAGAGAAATTAAATGGTTAATGATTAAGTTTAGCCAACCTGTTAACCAGTGTAAGTATGAAGGTAACCCAGTAACCAGTCCAGGGATATGTGGGATCAGAGATGATATGGAATGAGCAAAAGATGAAAAAGTCCATCCATAGGCTGGTGTAAGGTCTTGCACTGAGAGCTACATGAAACACATGTATGAAGTAGTAATATATACAAACTATGTTTATGCATAAAAATGGAATTACTTTCAGAAGGAGAGAGAGAATATAGGATGCCGCTCCTGTCAAATAGAGGTGCCAAAGGGTGATTTATGACAGGGGGTGACATCACGTTTTTCATGCCTTCGCCTTTGATCCTCAGTTTTATTATTTTATTAATTTACAGCAGCCACATCAATATCATAAAGTCTTCTTTCTTGTGGGAATAGTGTAACACCCCCAGATTAGGTTTGGCATAGTTTTAAGAACTCTGAAAATAACTGCAAGTATTACACGGATGAGCAGTTTAACTGCAATGTCAAGACTGAGAACAAATTATCATTAATTCACTTTAATAGCAGAAGTTTATACACAAACTTTCAGAGTATAAAACATTATCTTAGTAGTCTAAAACATTCTTTTAATATAATTGCCTTTTCAGAAACATGGTTTAATAATGTAAGAGGAATGGATTTTGACCTTGAAGGCTATGACTTGGTATGGACAAACAGAGAGAATAAGATGGGAGGTGGTGTGACCTTGTACATAGATAAAAAGTTTTGTTATAAGAATGTAGACAAAATGTCTAGGGTAGTTGATAATTTACTCGAATGTGTGACTGTTGAACTACTTTTGGAAAAAAAGAAGAATGTTATAATAAGCTGTATCTACAGAGCACTTGGAGCCAGCATAGAAAAATTTAATGACTGGCTGGAAGAAAATTACTAGTCAATAAGTCATAAATTAATGTTCATATGTGGTGACTTTAATATAGATTTGTTGAATCCTAACAAGCACACAGGAACTGAGGAGTTTATTAACACATTATATAGATGTAGTTTACACCCAAAAATTACAAAACCAAGTAGATTAGCAACCCAGCATGCAACACTAATAGATAATATATTTACTAATGATATTGATAGCAAAATGTCTAGTGGATTACTTATAAATGATATCAGTGATCATTTACCAGTATTTTTGGTTTATGACTGCCA
>NW_018127972.1:3381221-3430377 GCF_001952655.1 Monopterus albus | reverse complement strand
GTGTTTATGTATAAAGCCAGGAACAATTTATTACCTGGTGGAATTCAAAAACTATTTAATGAAAGGGAAGGGGGATACAATCTAAGGGGTCAGTTAAATTTAAAAGTTCATGCTATACGTACAACCAAAAAAAGATTTTGTATTTCCATAAGTGGGGTAAAACTTTGGAATAATTTAAGTGTAGACATAAGAAATAGTAATAGAATTGATGAGTTTAAACATAAATATAAAGGTATGTGTCAATCAAGATATATGCAAGAACAGGCTCAATTATTAATTACATAGACAATTGTGGGTCTGGTGTATGAATGTTAACACTTTGTAATAATTCTTTAATATATTACTTGTGTGATGTAAAAATGTTAACACTGTTATAATCTTTTTTTAGTATAATACTTGTGTGGGTAGAAGTGAATCATTTACTGCTTGCAAACCAATGATGGTAAGATGATGTCATGGGGTAGGACTGGATAAGTCTGACTTCTTCCTACTCCATTCAAGCATGTACTAAGTATAAGCAAATTGATATTGGATTATGTGTAAAATTATGTGTGTTGTCATATCAACTGTATCTACATGCTTGAAAGAATAAATCAAATCAAATCAAATCAAATCAAAGCCACTATAATTTATGGCAATCACATCACTTTTGTGTACAACCTAGCCTCACGTGGGGCCCATTGTATTTATCTAGGAGACTGAACTGCAGCAAACATGTATAGGAGAGGAAGTAGCTGGAGCACAGTGTTGTTTAGAGCACTGCAGCCCTCACCTGAAGTCGACGGCTGGGATTTGTCCTGGTCTGTGGGACTTTGTTACATTCTCAGTTTGCACATGCATAATTGCACATTGACTGTTGACTGCTGCACATGCTGCTCCCATGTAGCATACATTCTCTGTTATATTCTTATTTATTTTTATCATTTTGCTGCATTTGCTGCTTAAAGTGCCTTAGATGTTGTGTTACTTATTTATCTACTTTATATTTCACTTGTATTTTTGTGGCATTCATGTCGACGGCAAAGTAAGAATTTCATTGTACAGGGAAACACGTTTCCTAACTGTACATATGACAATAAACACTTTGACCTTTGACGGAGGAACCGCTGTTAGTGGACAATGTAGAAGAGTTTCCCTTGCCAGCATATGGACCGCAGACCACTGAGGTGACTTCGACTTGCTACTATCCATCCCCGGACACTTTGACTGCTATGGTGGGCAATCCCACACCAAGAGAGGAGGAGGAGGATTGGAGTAAAGCCGACACCCCGCTCGTCTCTGCCCCTAGCTCTGAGCCCTGCTCAGCACCCGGCTCAGCTGCTGCCGCTGAGGTAGAGTGCACGAACAAAGTGGAGGGTTTCTTAAGATGGGCTTTGGATTATTAAACTGACATCACAATAATTGTGCAGGAGGTGTGCTACCAGTGCTGAACTGTATGAACACATCTGTTCAGATTCTCTCCCCAAATGGTATTTTAACATCTAGTTTGATGTGCTTTTACAAAGACTGGATCCCAGAGTTCATTTCAACTGTTCTGAAGCCAAAACTTACTGGGAGAAATGGGAACTGTCTAAGCACTTCTGTAAATCTCTATGTTTGTACATTCTGAAGCAAAGATTTCACAGCATTTTGAATAAAACATGCTTTTCCGTTTTCTATCATATGATGCATTGACATCAGGTTTTTGGCAACAAGCAAATTGCTTGCATGCTGATGCTGAGAATCTCAACAAACAGTATGCCAGGCCATTTGAAAGGTAATAAAGGCTCTAGTAAAACTTCAGGACATGATTGTCAAAATCCCAAACTACGGTATCTCCACACTTCAATAATAAAGGAGTGCAGACTGCAAGTATGTCTCAGTTTTATATTATAATCAACAGCTTGCCAAACAAAATGGTTGTATAATATCCAAAAAAAAAAATCAAAATCTATTCACACCACAAATTTTCAGATATATAGAAAAGTACTTGATCATCTGTTTATGATATTTTGCATAGGTCCAATTTGTACAAACAAATAAATAAACAAAAAACCCAGACATCAGAGCCTATAATAATGGGCTTACATTCTATATTTTATCATAGTTCAAAATATTTTAACGCTCAGCAATAAATTTTTCACTCTCAAATTTCTGCTCCTCCAGCTGTCTATAACTGGACATGTGACCAGCAGCGCACAGTCACAAGTCTGGATGTAAGATGACCAGGCTCTCTGCATGATTCTCATATTTTCAGTTAGTCTATGCTATGTCGGTAGCTGGAAGAAGTTATGATATTTATTGCACACTTGGCATTATAACCGTTATCATCAGACTTAAACATCTCCCCTTCTTTCTCATTTTGGCAGGACTCTTTTATGGCCTACTGTTTGGTGACAGGGAGTATGCCTGCCTTCCTGATGACAGCCTATCCCAATCCACAAACAAAGCCGCATGTAATATGGCCTTGAATAAAGCAAGGGTCAGGGCAAAAAGGCCTGAGGGTTATTTTAAAGAGGGCAGCAGAAGTTGCATGGAGCTACACAATATATATACAGAGAGAGTGCCACCACCTTTCTCATTTTCACCAGAGGAAGTGGACCATATGACCACTGACAATCCCTGTGGAAGGGCTACTAGACAGGTCATTACAGTCCAATTTTTTAGTTAGAGGCAATGAGTCATGTTATGTAACTTCTTTCATTTATTTTGATTAATGGTTTCATTTTTTTGCTCTGCTAGTGTCCTTGGTTTTTGTTTTTGTTAAAAGTCAAAAGAAACATTATGACCACATGCATTTCACAGTTAGAAATGCAACAGCGATGTAAAAACAGAAGAAAACTTTTGCTATTCTAGGTTTTCAATCTCTAATTTCAGGTGTTTTTATTTTTCTTAACTCAGTGCCATGTCCTTCTCACTTGTAATGGAAATATTGAAATAATAAAGTCTAAAGCACAATATCTGTCTTTTGTTGGTGTTTAATAATAAAACTTTCATGAAAGGTCTCAGTACAAACAAAAAGCCAAAAGGTCTCCACAGGCAAAAAGCCAAGCCTGTCTGTCTTTATGGTTTTGTTATCTAAGAAAGTAGACACAACGGGATGTCTGTGAGTGCACAACACTGCGACCTGCACAGGGTAAACAAGGATGAATAAATTAAGTGCACTTATGTTGCTGACAGTTCTTTCCAAGATTTGGGTGTCTTATGTTGTCCTTAGGCAGAGATGAGGTCTGGGATACAGAGGTCTGGTAATTTTACTTTTTCACACCCTGATTATTTTCAAATGGGTAATTTTTAGACCTAACCAACAGTGACTCAAGTGACATGACTCGAGACAATTCACAGAGCTTATTGTACAATAGATTTTATACACCGTTTTTCACATATGCAGTATTACTACTAAACACATGTGGATGTTCCCCTAGTGTTGCTCCTGTATTTGAGAGTTCACCAGCAGTCTCTCCATAAAACCATCTTCCCTCTAGAAGCCTCTTTACACAAATCACCATTTTATAGATTCCCTTATTCTTTAGCACATCACATCTTCATTTTTTATTTATATCTTCATAAATATGTAGTGTTTATGCCACACAGGCACGACAAAGTGCCTCTTCGTTAATTGGGGTATCCTTGTTTATCTCAAACTCACTTTGTGTCAACTCTGCTTCATGTTGATCTAGTAATACAACTTTGTTGGAAAGTTTTCTGCTTGCAATGTGTCACTCTAAAATACTGGCTGAAATGTCTGATAATCCCAAAGTACACTGCTTTATGGTGCAGGTAGTGATGCCATGCAACACTTAATATTTCAGACATGTTTTTATTTCTAATCAGGGCTATAGTCAAGACACTGCATGTCAAGTCAAAGTTTCAGACCAAGCATTACCAAGACAAATACATTCACACCTATAGGTCATTTACTTTTTAGTACTTGTGTCAGATAGCAAATGCAACACACTCAGACAGGTTAGTAAATTTGTAAGATGATTTAATGTCAATAAACACAGGGATGCACTGCTCAGTATAATGGTAGAGGTAGTGAAGAGACAGGAAGAAGGCAACTGTGTGAATGGATGGGCCAACTGGAAAGATGTTCAGGGTATAATAAAGATAACCTGGCAGGAAGTCTGTCAAGGTAAGTGTATGCACAAGAGGTAGAAAAAACAACTCCAAAAGACTGCAAAACTGGGCAGCTGGTGATCAGGTAAAAAAAAAAAAAAACAACTCAAACCCATCATGTCTGGAGTAAACAAAATAAAGATATGCATAAGCACCAAAAATATGAGAAAAAAAAGCAGACCTCTAAGGCTGGCTAGACCAAAAAACACTGAGCTCAATCAGGCCATTTCTAATTCAGTGTTGGAAACGTGATTCCTTCTTCTCCTCACAGTCATTAAACAACTAGATTTTCTGTTTTCCTGTTTTAGTTTTAAAACAAAAATATGCCATTATTTAGTTTTTTGTTTTTCTGTTCTGGTTTTAAAACACCCAAAATAAAAACGCCTCTTTTTTTTGCTTTTTTCAGTTTTGTATTGAAACAGAAAAATGACAGAACAAACAATACAAGTTAAATAAGAAATATATCTGTATTCTGTGTTTTGTTACAAGATAGGCTTGCAGAACATAAATATGCCACTAGGGCTACGAATGATGGCTATTATGGATGTAACGATACCAAAAACACAAGGTACGATATTGCCATGATAAAAAGATATTATATTTGTCATGATATTTAAAAAATAACAAATTAAATGCCTTTTACTAAATAATAAATCTAACAATTTATTATAAAATAACAATTTTTGTATGATTTTTTTTCTTTTTAACATGAAATTCTCCAGCTTTCCTTCACTATTAAAATAATAGTAGGCAGCCATGACCTAAGCATGTGCAAAACAAATTAATATTCTGACCCCCACCCTCAAACACACACAACCTGCCAGTCACAAGTGAGCAAATTGTGCGCGGAAGTGAAAAGTAGTGAGTAAATTGTTGCTTGGCTCACCCACACAAGGAGAAGAAGACAAGACAACAAAATACACTAGGATAATCCACATAAAAGTGAGATTTGAGGTATTTTTCAAACACCATGGTTTACTTTTCAAGAGAACAACTACTTTATGGGTGGTTACTGAGTGGTTAGTGTTAAATATGCGCGCCCGGTGCATAGTGGCAACCTGACTGTTTCTGTGAGATGTATGTAGGACTGCATCAGTCCTAAACTAGGCTAGTATTTCCTTTGTCCCACAGTATTTGCAAATTGTTCAACATTTGTCAGTTTCCTTTCTGCTTATGTCATTTCTTGAAACGAGAAAACTGAAATGCTGCCAAACAACAATTGTGAAAGTTGACAATGGAGCATCCACTATGTTAGTAAAAAATGCTGCTACCTGAATGTAGTTATACTAGCAAAGTAACCTTATGTACTATCTTATTAGATGCCATCACAGTCCCACAGCATTTGAGAATTTTTTATTGCGATTCCACAAAAATATAAATTTGGTTACATTGGTAATGGCTATCCCATGCCCAGACACTTTAAATATAATAGTAATCCATCTACAGTATTCTGAAAGATAAAGGCTTCGATCATATTTAAGAACCTATATGTAAAGAGAATAGAAATAAATTACATAATCAGAAGGAACACTTTTGGATATTTAGGCTCAAAGCTACTCAATATTACAAACATGACACAGGCTTTGTTCATGTTTCATCAGAACAGTGTTGAAAAGCCACCCAATGTAGAGATTGGACAAATATCATATAGTTACAATATGTAGAAAGTGTTTGGCACAGATCAGACTTTTTTTTTTTAATGATAAAAATTAAACGACCAGTGCCTGCTAATCTACTGATTTATGTACATGTAGGTTTGAATCCCATTCTTGCTGCACTCACTGTTTTGTTCTGCCATGACTGTAAGAGAAGCAGTGGTCACTTTCAGACCTTTTGACCACAGAAAATGCTTTGAGAAGGGAGAAAGAAACCAGTCTCCTTTACATTTCAGTCATTGCACAAGACCTTTCTTTTATTTTCCTCTGACATGTTTGCATTTAGAGAGGCTCATGGGACAAGGAAGGAAAGGTTTAACGATGAGGATGGGATTCGAACCCATGCGTGCAGAGCACAATGGATTAGCAGTCCATCGCCTTAACCTCTCGGCCACCTCATCTCCATGCACAAGGTTTCTTTTAGAGGAAAAATGCAAATTTCCAGGAACTGAATTTAAACTTTGAGGCTGGAAAGAAAGAAAACACAACTGAATAGAAACAGAAGTATAGAATGAATCTTTCCCTGATCATTTTGGTCTTGTCTCCTCACTCTATCCTAGGCTAGGATACAATGATTGCTGCACTCACCATTTTAATGTGCCATGAAGATTTTGATTTAACACATTTTTTGTTATTATATGGTTTATGTATATTTGTGCTTATTTTCCTGATAGATGTTTGCAGTAATATTATATGTGTATGTCTTCTTTCTTTTCCCCCTCCCCTTTTCCAATGGGGGACCATGCTAGTTGTTTTACCAGACTCATGATGCCTTGATGACTAAAAAAATGTAACTGTTTTTCATTAGTGCTACTTACAGAAATATGTTTCACTTGGATTGTTTGTCATATGCTGAAATGTTAGATGCTGAAATGCTTTGAAATTACTTTTTTATACCTTGTTCACTGAACATGCCAATTTAATTTAAGGCATTATAACTTTTTTAACATTATAACTATAACAAAGCTTGATACCCATTACCAAAGAGCACCAATTTTTTTTCAGATTACTTGTCTGACTTCAGAATGCTAGTTCCAAGTAGGTCTCCTTCCTTCTGCTTTTTAAATTACTATTATTGTAATATACTGTATTTACCCCCTGTGGATACATAGAACCCAATAAAGAAGTGATCATGCACAAAAAAAAGAATGTTGCAGATATTCAGTGGTAAACACTACTGCATATGAGCAACTGACCGTCAAAGAAAACTCACAAGAGCAGAAGATGCAGTAAATGTAAATCAAAATACCTACACGTTTCAAGTCCTGACCCTACAAATCTGAAATGGACTATCAAAATCTTGAACCTAGGCTATTCAAAATATCCAGTACAACAATGTGATACCAAGAGAAATAACTCTAAAAGAGCTAAAGGCAGTATCCACAGTTTCTGAAGCTAGATTTTCTAAATGCTGTCTGCTGAGCAGCAAAAGAAGGTTGTTATGACAACATATTATTGAATGATTTAGTGAAAGGTCATCTCTCAGAAGACCAGAACACACTGTTCTTATTCACTCCATTGCTGCACTACTTGTGATGTACCTAGGCTAAATACAGCATGATGCCAGCATTAACATGTCAACCTCTTATGTCTGTTTTCTTATCTTTGAGCTCAATAAGAATCTAGAAGAAAAGAAATGTAGTTTGCAAAATCAAGAAATTTCATTCTTTGTAAAATGTAGCATTAATATTACATGCCTGCTGGTAGCATGGGTGTCAGATCAGTTGCCTCTTCTTCTGTAGTGCCTTTAGAGCTGGTCAGGCCTCCACTTCAGTCTGGTGTATTGTAAATCTCAGTCAAATGTAATATGACACTCAGAGACCATCAGATCTAATAAACAATGAGGGGCAGGGACTGAGAGATGTCATATCTGTTCTTCCTGCTGTCAGATGCACTTAGAGGTAGGTCACAGCTCACCATCTGTCATCCTGATACTCCCCCAGGCCTTAGAGTTGTAAGTCAGCAGTGGTAAATTGTCAGACTGTGTGTCCCAAGTAGCCCTCAAGACATGGACTGTGCACAGTATTGTGCAGCAAGAGATGCACTGTAAAAATAAAAATAAAAATAAATAAATAAAGTGTATATATTCCAGCCTCTTTGGTGCCAAATATTATCCTGAAGCTAGAGAAAAAAATAGTCTTCTAAAAATACTGTAATTTTCCATAATTTAAATAGTTTGTTCCTTTAATATTAAATTAATATTATTATTAATTAATAATATTAATTAAATTAAATCTTGTGCATTTAAGTCTTTTTCATGGTAAAAAAACAACTAACCTTTAAAGCACAAGAATTTTTTTAATAAAAATTAAACTATTATAATTATATTTTCTATTTCTTAATAATAATATAACATTATATTTTCTGCTAATTATAAAATATACACTCACTGGCCACTTTATTAGGTGCACCTGTACAAATGTTTGCAACACTACCACCTTAACATCTGTGTTTGTGAGGCTCAAAATGTTTCTATTTTTGGTGAAAATGTCATAAAAGTGAAAATTCAATTATATGTTTATTATTGAGGTCATAGTTGTATCAGAACAAGAATCAATTTTATTGGCAAGGTGTGTTGGACCATGAGGAACGTGACTCTGCTACAGCGGCTCTCAATGTGTTTGTACATGTCCTTATGTAAGGCAGCAATGGGCAAATAAACAATATAAGGCTGAGAAAAAGAAAGGAAAGAGGTCATGTGCAAACAAGCAAAAGGAATGTGCATTAGGAAAAAAGATAAAAATAAAAATAGAATACTTATAAATAGAGACCTGTATATACATACATATACACAGTCTAGATCAGCCAACACTACCCATGCGATCGACGTATTGGGCACCCCTGGTCTAGATGCATTTTATGGATCAATTGTATATGTACAAGGTATATTTACAGGTACTGCACTGAGGGTTATTGACCAGACATACCATCGTGGGTTAAGTGTTAATCAGAGTGATGGCCCAGGGGAAGAAACTGTCCTTGTGCCTGGTTGTCTTGGTGCACAGTGACCTGTGGTGTTTCTATATTAGGTGTTCCTAATAATCTGACCCTCTCATGTATGTACCTGCGGAGGACAAAAATATAGACACACCTCTGAAAAGCTGTACATCCTGGTCACAAACTGTTTGAACTCCTCCCCTCTGGATGGTGGTACACGCCACTGTATGGCATAAAACTCTACTGGGGCACAGACCCCCCCACCACCCATTACAATTATTTTTCTTGAATGTCTGCTGCATGAATGAAATGTGCTATATATATTGTGCTATATGAACTTCCCTTACTTAGCACACTATTCCACTTTCATACTGCTGCTACTGAAGCAACTGCTGGTAAAGGTCAAAAGGTAGAGATATTAATCTTTATGAAAATATTTATTGCAATATACATTAAGAGTAGTCAAGATGATTATTTGCATTGATGAACAGAGCTCTAATTTACTTCCCTGCCTGGTTACATACTAACTAACTAAACTAATGTTGCCTTGTTTACCAATTACAGTCAGGTCTTACCTCTCGCACCCTAATCTCTCTGAACTTCTTGTTTGTCTCAAACTCCTCTAAAGAATATTTTTATATCCATCTACATGAATCACTTATGTCTGCAATCATCTGTATTATTCAAAAACTTCCCCATCACATAAAGCCCATTCCTTTCTTTTGTTTCACACTCCAATACATGGATTGTTACGTGCAAGCTACAGTGCAGAGCTACACCGTACACTGTAGGTATGGTATGTCAGTGTTTGTGGGCACATTGTGGTGTATGAACCCTGACCACTGTGCCTCAGCTTGTATTTTGCATTGACATTCTGGATTAGAACAAATCAATTATCAATCAATCTAAATGAATCCACTGCCAAATACAGGAGCTTGTTAAAATTTGAATGTGTGATTTTACTGGGGCAAAGCAGATCGATACTGGTGCATGTGCCCCAGTAAAAGGGATCTAACACCTATGATATCTTCTAGTCCTGTTGCCTTTTCTACACATGTATACTCAAATAAACTCAATTACCACAAAATTCTTTTGAGGGCTTATCAGTTGAATGATGATTATTGACACAGCATTATTATTGCTAGTAGTGGTAGCCTCTGGCTCATAGTGGTCGCTGCAGTGGGCAGCTATTCAAAAGTCATTTTCTCCTAAATGCACTGGTTTTTATGGTGGAAATGCATATCGGCCACTAGAGTGCTGTCTACTGCACCACTCCATTGAGGTTTACTCAGTGGTCAGTCGTGGTAACTGCATGTAAATTTCCGACAGGATGCAGAGGGAGGTCAGCTTGATGGGGGAGCTGTAGAAGATGTGCACATGGTACCTGGCTGCACTCAATCCCACAAAAGTGATATTGATGTAGAGTTGCCTCCTTTTCTAGGAGACTGGAAAGTAAATGTTGAGGGAAGAGATCCAGTAGATTTCTTTAGGCATCTGTTTCCCGCAGATCTCATTGATGATATAGTGCACAACACCAACTTGTATGCTCTCCAGAAAGGGAGAGAAAATCTGGCTGTGACAAGAGAAGAAATGCAGATTGTTTTTTTAGGGATTAACATGGTCCACTCTCCCGGTTGGGGGCAAGTTGCTCCCTCAAGTGGAGGAGTTTAAGTATCTCAGGGTCTTGTTCTGAGTGAGAGAAAAATGGAGTGGCAGGTTGACAGACGGAACGGTGCGGCGTCCACAGTAATGCGGTCTCTGTACTGGTCCGTTGTGGTGAAGAAGGAGCTGAGTTGTAAAACGAAGCTCTCAATTTACTGGTCGATCTACCTGCACGCACCCGAAAGACCAAATACATCTGCATGCAATGCTGTGTGCCACTGTGCCCTGGATGCTTTGCCAACTTTCATACAGCCTAGATTTGATGAACTGACATGCACAGCATATTACAGAGGTTTTTATTAAAAAGAAGTGTTCAGAGACGCAGAGACTAATATGCCAGTTCTTGTTGCAGTAGTATGATATTACCAGTCCTGCATCCATAAAGAAGTGAGGGCACTCAGAATAATGTTCTTCTTGTTGGAGATATTTTGAAACATAGACTTAGCTTATGTATAAGCTTCACAGTTGTGAACGTCATTTGCTTTCCTATTCAGGCCTAAACAATAGGTCAATGAAATGTTAAAATGTGAAAATATGTCAAAATGTAATATAATATAAATATTATTGTTCATGATTTGCCATAAGACACATTTTAATAAATTTTTACATTAAGTTCACACTGTTTTATGTTGAGTGTTCAGGCACATGTAGTCCACAGGAGTGGACATGTGTGTAAGTCGCTGAAAAAAAAATCACATTTTGGAAACAAGGTGAATATTTGTTTTTCTTTTCATGCCCTAGTAAGAATAAAAATACTAAAGAAACATGTTTTGACTCAGGCTTTCATAATTCATGCATCAGAGGGTTTTAAGGTTGCTAAATTTTACGGCTGGTGTGTTGAAGTCTGTTTCCCCATGGAGACGTCTCTTGTCTTCAGCTTGCCAAGTCAAAAAAAAAGAGCCAAAGCCACTGTTAATAAAGTTTATGTTCTAGCTAGTTTTCCATAAACTTAAACTAATGTTAAGTTGTTGGTATCATATCTTAACATTAGAAAAACTCAGCTGATTCACTGACATATTATAGTTAGTTAGGGAATCAACAAAAGATATATTTTGGCAGTTAGAATGACTTTGACTCTCCATTTTGTAGACCTTTTAAATATCTTTTTGTTGTACTACTAGGCATTTAAAGACTTGTTCTTTAAATGTTTATGTAAGGGAAAACATCTCCATACAGCAACAACAACCTCACAAGTTTATTAGTCACAAAGTGGTAAAAAGAGAGAAAGAGAGAGAGAGAGAGAGAGAGAGAGAGAGAGAGAGAGAGAGAGACCCCATATGCAACATAAAACTAGTACATGCATAGTATTGTCAATTTTTTTGTTCTTACAGTATGTCATTCTGGAAATATAAAGGCTTTATTAATACCCATGTTAATTATCTTATTTTAGTGCATCTTGTATGTTGAAACAACATCAGTCAGGTACAGCATTCTAGAGCAGGGGTCCCCAACCACCAGTCCATGGATCATTTGGTACCGGGCCACAAAGAAAAAAATTTGTGGTAAAAATTATAGTTATTTTTCTTTCATTAGTCTTCCAGATCTTATATTGAAAAACGACTGTTTCCGCCCTCGCCTCACTACTGCACTTGACTCTGGCATGCCATTTCATGCATCAGCGACACAAGCTAACCCTTGAAAAAAAATGAGCCAAAAACAAAATTCAATGGAGAGCTTTTTCGGGAAGGAACAAGCAAACAATGGAACAGTAGAAGGGTCACAGACGGCCAGCAAAAAGAAAGCTGCATTTAAAAGAAAATACCACGATTCCTACCTAAGTTACGGGTTCATTGCAACAGGTGATGCACAAGCTCCACATCCGCTATGCATAATTTGCGGTGACCAACTGGCTAATGAAGCCATGAAACACTCAAAAATGGTCCACCACATTGAGACAAAACACCCTGCGTTAAAAGACAAGCCCTTGGACATTTTTGAAAAAAAAAAACGTGAACATGAGGGACAAAAACATTTATTGAGGGCCACCACTTCAACAAATGTGTCTGTGCTGAAAGCATCATTCTTAGAAGCCCTTTACTACTGGGGAAGAATTGAATCTGCCTGCTACTAAGGACATTTGCAGTGAACTTTTTGGAGAAGCTGCGGTGAAAAAGGTAGCAAATGTCCCCCTTTCAGCTAGCACCATAATAAGAAGAATTGATGAAATAGCAGAGGACGTTGAAGCAAAGTTGTTAGAGAGGATAAATGAGTCACCGTGGTATGCAATTCAGGTGGACAAATCTACTGATGTTGACAGCAAGGCAATATTGCTCATTTTTGTGCAATATATTTTTCAAGAGGATGTGCATGAGGATTTGTTATGTGCACTATTTTTGCCAACCAACACCACAGCTGCAGAACTATTTAAGTCCTTGAATGATTACATATCAGGAAGACTTAATTGGTTGTTTTTGCCTAATATAAAGTGTAATTGTGGCATTCAGATTACATACTATGAACTGAGAAAGGTTTTTGTTATTGGAACCCTTGTGCCTCTACCCGGTCCATGGAAAAATTTTCATGCATGAAACTGGTCCCTGGTACAAAAAAGGTTGGGGACCACTGTTCTAGAGGGTCATGATAAAAACAAAAGGCACCAACACTGCACAATATCTGAAAAAGCCAGAGGCCCTAAAGCACCCATTTCTCCAGTAATTGAAGCAATACAAAGGAGGGATGGGGCCCTATGTTTCAAGATGACAAACATCATGCACTCCAAATACTGTATGTGGCAAACGAGGAGCTGCCATTCACAATTTAGTATTCTGCTTGGACTTATCAAAAGGACTGTAGGTAAACTTGCAGACTCTTGTGAATCTGCCAAAGCATGTGCTTGGTATGATAAACACTTAATAGGCAATGTTTTGTCCATTGTACAGGTTCATTATAGACATTTATGATATGGAGAGGGGAAAAACTCCTGAATAAAATAAAAAAGCAAGCTACTTCTTCATTCCTCTTTATGTAGCAACAGACAGCGCTATTTTAGAGAATGAACTGACCTTTGTTTGCTTTTTATCAATGAAGGGACCAGTAAATGCTGAGAGATCCACAGAATTTGCAAGATGGCGCAAACTGAAATCTCCAGTCTTTTTTTAATTTAGATAAATTTAGATAAAATCCTGTTGAGTGTAACAGTTGGAATCATATTATATTCGCAGGTTAAGCAGGGAAGCAGAGATTAGCTGCTGGGGTGCCCAACCTGGCTAATGTTAACTAGTAGCATAACATGCAGTTAATGTTAAGGTTTAGAGTAGGGCCTGACTTAATCACTGAAATCTGTTTCACCCAAACTGATTACAGTTTGCGGGAGTATGCCCTGGGGGAAAGTTTTCCTGCTCAAAACTTGCTCTTCTACAGCGCTAGAGAAATTGTGATTATCATTTCAGCCTCATTTTAGTTTCTATTTTGTCATTTTGTGTTTCTGATATAATTTGCCTAAAATTCACTAGGAGAAATAGCTGACACATTAGAAAGATACCTAGCTAAACTTGACTCGGTGGCAATATGTCTGCTTCTTTTCTCCTTTTGAGAAGAAAACAAGCAATACTAAAGCAACCATAGATCAATATGTGAATTTATATGTATATACACATATATATTTATTCAGTAGCCTATATTGTGAGCACTGGGTTGGTAGAAAGTTATGACAGAGTTGCTCTATCTTTGGGAGCATCCTTTTAATTTGACAGAGCTACAGGAAGCACCATACACCCAAGAGAATAACATAGTAGTGCAACAAGAGGACAGGAAATGAATTGCAAAAGCAGTTACACTTAGGGTGGCAGGTAAAAACAACTACACAATACTAATCAAGTATGGTTCAGGGTGAAATAATAAACAGGTACACTGCTACAACAAACACAACAAAAAGGAATATAACAAAACCATGTGAACACAAACAATACTACTGGAAGAAATGCAATGCCTATCCACTAGGGCATGCTGGGAAATCAGATAAAGATATTGTTGAGATGAACAAAAAGTCTGGATGAGAATTCAGTGAGTACTTGCAGAGAGCTCTTTATTTGCTCTGAGTTTAGCATAAGATGCATGAGTTAGGCTGGGATGAGAGGAGAGTGAATTCATAGAGAGAGTTCTCTGATCTATCTGCCTGAGATTAAAAAAGTGAAGGACAGGAGCAATAAACCATATTATCATTTTGGTCTCACACAGATCTCACAGTCAGGGAAATAAATGAAACATTTTTAGGTCTCTTTTCTAATTTTCTTTTCCTTTGAGAGGCAGCCTATTCTAACATTATCTTCCCATTTATATATGTCAACATCTGCTTTTATCTGGATTAAACAGTCATAATGTGCAGATAACTTTAGATGTTATGGTCCCAGAGATAAGATGGGGAATGTGGGCCAGTGATTGTTTTTTAAACCATCATAGATACTATTAGTGGATAAGTAATAGCCTATTTATTTGTAAGCAATTTTTTCAGGAATTTTACTGAGAAGTGGGAAGTTTGTTATAGGGTTAGGGTGGACAACCTTTTAACCCTCTGGAAAAAGTGGTCTAGAACAGCATATGGAAGTAGCAGATCATTTGCTGTTTTTCAGATACCAGCAAAACCCTCTAGACACTGCTGGTGCTGAAGGCTCTAGGCTCTAAATGTCATGATTCGCTTCCGTTTGCTTCCTGTCATGCTTTTATTTTGACATTACTTCCTGTTTGGTGTTTTTGTTCCACCACTGTTTTTGTTTTACTTTAATCATCATTCACATTAGTTTCACCTGCTCCTCATTGATCAAACCCGTTTTTCACCCCATTATAAGCAGCCTTCCCCCACCAGTGACCTGCCAGATTGTTCTAGACTCCAGCTCTGACTCTCCAGCATTAATTCTTGCCTGACTTTTTAAGTTTCTGACCCTGGATTGCTGTTTTTGACCACCGTATATTGCCTTCCCCTTCAAACTCAGACTGCTTTTCTGTGTATTGGCTTATCGGACTTCCCTTTCTGCCATCTCGTTTGGATACCTTTGCTGGTTCTGACCCTGAACTGTATTATCGACCTGTAAGTGCATTTCGTGTTTAAACCGTGTCTTGTATTGTTTTTGTTTGTTGTCAGTGCTCTTATTAAAGAGATAGCGTTTCTTTACTTATCCTCATCTGGCTATTTAATTGAGTTCACCCACGACATAATCGGCAGCTTCACACGCCGATCCTGACACTAAACAAAGTTGGGCTGTCTTGGTTGGCAAGCCTATTCAATGCTGCATAGAGGATGGGGACAGTGCCTGTGGACTGGCAGAGTGGGGTTCTTGTTCCCATTTTTTTTAAAAGGGGACCAGAGAGTGTGCTAAATATATTGGGGTATCGCACTACTCAGCCTCCCTGGGAAAGCATATGCCAGGATGCTGGAAAGGAGGCTCTGATTGTGGAACCTCAGATTCAGGAGGAACAATACAGATTCCATCCAGGTCATGGATCAACTCTTTACCCTTGCAAGGGTTAGGTGTTAGGGTTACTGGAGAAAGCCTGGGAGTTTGCCCACCCAGTCTTCATGTGTTTTCTAGACTTGGAGAATGCCTATGACCAGGTACCTTGTGGGATCTTGTCGGGGGTACTTTAGGAGTATGGGGCACTGATGCCGTTGGTAGGAGCCATCCAGTCCTTGTATAACTGGAGTGAGGGTTGTGTCCATATACTACTCAGCAAGAGGTCAAACACATTCCCAGTTGTGATTTTCATGGACAGGATCTCAAGTTGCAGCTGGGGAGAGGAAAGTGTTTGGTTTGGGGACCTCAAAATTGCATCTATGCTACTATATTTGCTGATGTGATTTTGTTGGTTTCATTATACTGTGACATATAGCACCCACTGGGGCAGTTTGCAGCCAAGTGTGACGTGGCAGTGATGAAAGTTAATACCTTCAAGTCTGAGACCATGGTGCTCTCCTGGAAGACAGTGGACTGCTCCATCTGGTTTGGGAGTGAGTTGCTACCCCAAGTGAAGGAGTTTAAGCATCTTGGGGTCTTGTTCATGAGTGAGGGTAAAATTCAAAATGAGATTTACAAGCAGATGGGGGTGGCATCAGCAGTAATGTAGACATTTTACCAAACCATTGTGGTAAAGAATGTGGATGGGCCAAAAGGCAAAGCTCTCAATTTACCAATCAGTCTACACTCCAACCCTCACCTATGGTCATGAGCTGTAGGTAGTGACTGAAAGAATAAGCTCATGAATACAAGTGGCCGAAATGAGTTTCCTTTGTAGGGTGGCCAGACTTAACCTTAAAGATGGGGCGCAGAGTTTGGACATTTGGAAGGAACTCGTAGTAGAACCACTACTCCTTCACATTGAAAGGAGCCAGTTGAGGTGGTTTGGGCATCTTATTAGGATGCCTCCAGGCTGCTTCCCTTTAGAGGTCTTCTGGGCACATCGACTGGTAGGAGACCCAGAGGCAGATCCAGAACATGCTGGAGAGATTATACATCTCATCTGGCCTGGGAACACCCCGGAATCCTGACAGAGGAGCTGGAACACGTCGCTGGGGAGAGGAATGTCTGCACTACAGTGCTGACCCTGCTGCCACCGTGACCTGACATCGAATAGACAATAATGGATGGATAGATACACACACACACACACACACACACACACTCAGCTGTGTTTTCATTCCTTGTGGGGACTTTACATTGACTTACATTCATTGCCTGTAGACCTATCCTAACATTAACCATAACCACTTTATGCCTGACCCTAACATTTGACTTAACCCTCCAGGCTCTTTTCAATGTGAAGTAGTGGTTCTACTCCGAGTTCCATCCAAATGTCCAAACTCCGCGCCCCATCTTTAAGGGGAACCCTCCTGTTATGTTAATTTCTCAGGTGATGCCTGCTCAGCAGTTATGTTCGTGGGTCAATTTGACCCGCAACATAACAGGAGGGTTAACCTCATCATAACCCTAAACCATGTTTTCCATGTGGGGACTAGCTTCTGGTCCCCACAAGGATGGCTGAATCCCCACAGTGTGTGTGTGTTAACAGGTTGATGTAAGTAAAAGAAAGGCACACACACAAATTATTTTACATATGTCAATATTCAGTAAGTTTTTAAGAGTCAGTTGACTATTAAATGTATTTCTAATGAATAATCTTTTATATAATTAAATGATTGATTGAATCTGTGTGCAAAGTACCTGTGGGGAGACCACCTTCTGACCAACTTCAGGTATGGAGGCATGTGATTTCAGTCAGCTACATAGGTGCTGTGTTGGGGAAGTCTGCCATCTTGTCTGCAGCCAGGTACTCTTGTCAATGAAGACCAAGTAAGTGATTTTAGTGGTTGTATCAGACTTTCTGTTAGTTGCTATCAATTTTGTGGCCACTGGCTAGACAGCTAAACTAGAAGAGAGCAGAGTGCTCATTAAGCTGTATTGCCATTCACTGTATTATGAGTTGCTAATGTCTGTAACTGAGTGTGAAAATGTATTTGCAAGAGTTAAGTGATGTTACCCTGTAGTATTGTTTATTACAGATAGGAAGCCATAATGTACATATAACTACTTCATTTTGATTTAGAATGTATTGTAGTAGTTGTAATTTGTAATCTTTAATAGTAATTTATGTTCATGCACATTTCATTCAAATAGTTACCAGTGTATTATCAGAATATTATATATAAGTGGTCTACAGTGATTATGTGATGGCTACTGTTTATGTTAAAGTGACTGAGGAGTAGAACTTTTTACTTATTCCTAAATTCTTTACCCTTTCTCCAGCCACACACATGCTCACCCACCTGGAATGGAGTAAAGGCGCTCTGCAATACTGTGCTGTGCTGTGTATCACATGGAGATAATGTGCTGTATATTATTTGAATGAAGATTAAACTCTCCAGTACCACCATCTTGCCTTAGTATCCTTACCAGTCATTATTGTGTGTGTGTGTGTGTGTGTGTGTGTGTGTGTGTGTGTGTGTGTGTGTTTATAAGCAGTTTGTGTGCTCAGCCCTGATCTTGGCTATATGTGTTTCTGTAGAGGTCTACATGACTTATGCCCAGAACAGAGAACTGCAATCCACACTAGGTTTGGCTATGCAACGACAGACTGCAGTAGAGCGGGTGATTTATTCCACCTGTCAGTAAAGCAGATGCTCCAGTAGGATGCTTCAGTGTTTCTGCTCTAGCAGATGTCTCTGTTCATATATGGTGACTCACAGACTAAAGCCAGAAGGCTCAATGACAGTTATATCCTCCCCAGTCAATACTAACTCCAAACATAGAAGTGATGTAATATGCTTCTACCTAGTTCTTCATATGTGATTGCCTAGGGGTTGCCAATCAAACTGAATTGAATTTTAAAGTTTTTCATTTTTTTTTTTTTTTTTTTATTATCCCAGTACATGAACCTATATGGCTACTACAGATCAGGCTAGCTATGTGCTGACTAACTGGTGTGAAGTGAAAGCAAAATTATTTCAAGATGGTGCCACAGGTGGCAGCCTCAGTTGTGGGTTCTCTAGTGTGTGTCTGTGTGGGTTTGTGATCACCTATGTCAATATCATGCTCTATTTCATTAGTTTGCATGGGAACATCACTGAAAAGCAGTGGGAAGTTTTTGATTAGGTCACTGATGTCTGATTTGGCTGGGTCAGGAAGATGCACCAATTATGCATTCAAATCAGCTAAAATTTTGGAGTTTCAAAGGTGTACAATAGGCAGAACTAACACTTTTTATCTAACTGGTGATCATGAGCACTACATGGTTGTGACAGACACAGAGGCAACAAGGGCAATGGAAACAGCTACAGAAAAAGGACTGACACTCTTTAAAGAGCCCATGCCATGCTTTTCCTTGTTTTGTTGTTTTTTTTTGAATGAATTGAATTCATTTCAATTATCTTAGACGTGACCTAAAGCTCAAAAAATGAGGTGTACGTATGTTCTAGTATTTATATGCAGAAGCAACTCGGTTAATACACGCCTTGATTATGAGGCTTTGTTTTTTTTTAGTGTTTTCTCCACATACTGTATTTTGTCACTACTCTATGAAATTAATTTGCCCGTCCCTGGTTCATTTTTCCTTTTGTTTTGGGAGAGAATGTGATTGCTTTTGCCCTGAAGGGGGTGGGGCCTTGTTGCACCTGTAGAAGCTAATTGGGTAAAATAAATATGCAAAAAATGCATTGCAAAATTATTAATTCTACTTAAATATTAACCATTGAAATCCATCCTCATTCCTTTGTCAATAATGGTTAATTGAAGGGCAACTATTAGGTTGTCTTACCACAGACTGAGCAAACTACACCAGTGAGAACCAACGCACATTTTGGCTGAAAGCCATGAAAAAAGCTGGTAAGTAGATGTTGAGTTAACTAAAACTACTTACTGTTTCCAAGGTCAGGTGTTACATATGATAGTAAAACATTTCTGGCTGCTTATTTTGGTGACCTTATTCATGACCGTAGGTAAGTATTTGAACATAGTTTGCCAGAGCATCACTTTCAGCCTCAGCTCCCATGATACATCAGTCTGATGCAGCGCTCACCTAGTTGTATAATCTGTCAGTCTTACGATTTTGTATAAAATCAATGGCAAATTGACCCAGTGCCAGCAACAAAAAATATACCATAATTTGATGTCATATAGGAACCTGTGTACGACACAGGTCATTGATTTGTTTGCAAAACGCAAGAAAGCACGTCCTGTTTTAAGTGACTAATGTAACAACTACTGTACGTGACAACAGTTCAAGCAAGTACACAGTGACATGAAAAAGCATGATTATGCTATTCTTTTTTTTTTTGTTGTTGTTGTTGTTTTGACTGACCATTCAGCACTTTCTCAGCAAAGGAGTTCATTCAAAAACAAAACCATCTTTTAACAAATCCCCCCAGGATGAGCTGTCTGTATGCCTGGACATCACCTCCTCCCTTTCAATTTTCATGACAGCCCACATTCCTCTTGTGGCAAACTCTAGCCCAAAGAGGAGGGAGACTATCCCAGTGGGGAGACTCAGCTGGTTGTTGCATTTGAAATAACAGATGGTATCATAGTGGAAAGCCATCTATCCTGCACTGCTGGTCAATACATGTAATAATATTGATGACACCTCTGCACTTTCCCCTGACAGATTTCCTTGTGCTAGGAGCTATTTCAGATCAATGGCTCTCCACTATGCTACAGTACTTAATGGTAAAACAGGACTATTACAGTTTTTTGTACCGAAATATACAGTGCCTTAAATAATGACATCTTTTCTGCTTTCCCCCTCAAATTAGAACCCGTTACCCGTAGAACACAGTAAATTCAGTTTTTCAAGCTAAGCATTAAATACATGTAAAATTAGTCAGTCTGTAATTTAACATTATTGGAGTCCACTGAAGAATTTAACAATTGGCTTATGTTGGCACTGACAGGGGTCATTTCTGGTCTCAGTCCATGTGTTGAAGTGTCCCTGTGCAAGACACTGAACCCCTAGTTGCCCCTGGTGGCCAGGCAATGACTGACAATGCCACCATCGGTAAGAAATTTCCCCATGGGCATTAATAAAGTATAATTTAAAGGAATTTTTTTGAAATAAATCATGCATGTGCCTGTAAAATAAAAAATATTGTATTTTATATACATTAGCTGCAAATTAAGTATTCATTATATAATAGAACTTTTGTTTTTTTACAAAAATATCAATGGAATTGCATGTGGTTAGCACTGTTGCCTCACAGCAAGAAGGTTCTGGGTTCGAGCCCCGGCCGACCCCAGTGCCTTTCTGTGTAGAATTTATATGTTCTCACTGTGCCTACGTGGGTTTTCTCCGGGTACTCCGGCTTCCTCCCACAGTCCAAAGACATGTCGCTTAGAGTGATTGGCGACTCTAAATTAGACTTCATCCAGAAGGACAGCCGGCATAAAATGTGTCAAGTTTGATATGCGAATTGTCAGTTAGGTGGTAACTGATGATTCGCTGTGCAGTGAATTAGCCAAAAGTTGAAGTCAATGGCATTGCATTTATTACCATGGAATAAAACAAATACAAATGCATGAAGCCTACTGTAACTTAACATTTTGCTATTTTTAAATTGTAATTCTCCTGTAGATTAAACCAGACCAAAACCATAAGCAAATCATGCATTTAACCAAGCCTTGGTGTCCTGTAAATGAGTGAAACAAAACTAAATTCTGACTTTTTGCTGACTTTTTTTCTAACTTCTGTTACTTGTGAGTTCAGTGACTTTGGTGGATTACTGGGACCAGTAAGAATCATGGTAGTCCATGCATAAAGACACTTTTCAGTGCTGTCCTGCCTTCAGTGCATGATCCAGGACCACAGTTGAGATAAAAGGCAGAAAATAGGGGTGTAAAGATAAACTGAAACAAATTGGAAAATTGATACAAGAGTCAGGTTTACAGCTGCATCGGTTGAAAACCACAGATTAGAGCCAAATACGTCTTTGGCAAGTCTTCCTTTACTTCTCGCTGGGCTCTTGCTCTGTGGCTCTTGTGTGTGTGTGTGTGTGCACATGCATGACACACCATCTCCTGCCAGCATTCAATGGCAAAAAATCTAATGTCAGAATTAATAAAGTATGAAACATGTAGAGCATTGGAAGCCTAACAAACAACTCTAGGATCAACCTTGATGATGAGACAGATGTTTTAAAAGACTTGTTATGCAAAACCTTCATCCTGGACATCTTCCACTCTAAACTGACCCAGCTCACTGTGCCTGCTCACATTTGTCAGTGAATCACTAGCTTTCTGACAGACAGGAAGCAGCAGGTGAGCACCATCACCAAGAAGGCACAGCAGAGGATGTACTTCCTGCGCCAGCTCAGGAAGTTCATCCTATCGCAGGAGCTGCTGATACAGTTCTACAGAGGAATCATCGAGTCTGTTCCCTCATCCATCACTGTCTGGTTTGGCTCAGCAACCACACAGGACTCCAGCAGTCAGGACTGCAGAAAGAATCATTGGTGCAAGCCTGCCCTCCATGGAGGACCTGTACACCTCATGGGTCAAAAGGAGGGTGGGGAGGATCACTGCTGACCCCTCACACCCTGGACACAACCTGTTTGAACTCCTCTCCTCTGGATGGTGTTACAGGTCACTGTGTGCCAGGACAACCAGGCACAGGGACAGTTTCTTCCCCTGAGCTGTCACTCTGATTAACACTTAACCCACAACAGTATAACTGGACAATAACCTTCAGTGCAATACCTTCCCCCAGGGCAATACCTGTACATTGTACAGATTATACAGGTCTCTATTTTTATTTTATCTCACCTCCCAATGAACATTCCTTTGTCTGACTGCATTTGTTTACTGCCTGTTTATACTGTTTATTTTGTTATACTACACAGCCTTATGTGTTATATTGTTTACTTGCCCCTTGCTGTTACCTTGCATGGGGATATGTACATGCACATTGAGTGCCACTGTATCAGAGTCAAATTCCTTGTGTCCAGCACACCTGGCCAATAAAGCTGATTCTGATTCTGAACAGGAGAACAGCAACAGTGGAGCACCAACAGGTAAGATGGCAGTCTTGCATAGAAAATGGGAGACAGTGCAGATAAGTATAATGCGGCTGTCAGGGACCAAGCAGTAAGGCAAAAAGACACAGCTTCCAAAGTTCAAAATAAAGGGTTTTTATTAACCCAAAAGCAAGAAAAATACAAAATTAACATCAAATAAACTGGGCCCTAAAAGAGGTCAACAAAAGGTAAGGAAACTCAAAATACAGCAAACTGAACTGTCTCAACAAAACCCTGCTCTCAACTAAATATTTCCTTTAAATATAAAGACATTAACATAACTTGACAAATAAAGTTCTAACAAACTACCAACAAATGAACAATAAATTTCTCCCAAACTCCCCCCTTTCTTGTATTGGGCACTTGGTGCAGTCCAGGCCCAGTGGGAGGTATTTAAACCTGCTGCTTCCTCAGTCAAATCTTTTAGCTGAACTATCCCCCCCCCCTCCATGGACCAGGAAGCACAGCAACTCAAAAGAAAAGGTAAACATAATATTAACAATACAAAACCAATCAAACGTGCATGCTCATCAATCAATTGTGTATGTCTAATATAAATTACCCACCCAAGTCCATGGCTGGTGGTGGTTTAGGTCCTCACATGGTGAAGGCCAGGACTGAGGCCTTCACAGCGGCATTCAGGTAAGTCTGTAGGTATGGCATGAAACTTGGAGCACATAAATGGTTATTTCTTTGTTGTCTTACAGTATGAAGTTTCCATGAACGCTGTGAATGTGAACATTCTGATCAGCAGAATCAGCCTTTCACTTTCACTGGAGTACACACTTTGATCAGTATTACCATGCAACAGTAGGATAACCTTGACAAAACATAAAAGATTTACTCACTGTGATGGATTGTCTAGTTCATGCAAGGTTAAAGCCTCTGCAAGAGGGTTTTACAAAATGGTGAAATAAATGGAAACAAAGGCTGCAAGTGAAAGAGAAAAACTAGAAAAAGATTGTATCCCCTATATGCTTTTGACAATGTCGAGTTAGTAGTATAAAGAATGTGTCTGATGGGTTAAAATGCTGGTATGATAAAATAAGGCAAAAGTGATTGGCTGTTATCCTCGTATATTAATTCCTAACACAAATAATAGCAAGGGGCTGTTCAGAAAAAAATTAAATAAGAGTCTTTTTATGCTTTACTGAATATTGTCTGCAGAATAAGGAGCCTTTGTATGGAGCAGCCATAAGACCAGGGGCTAATGTCCATCTTTCACATTAATCCTTTAAGCTTACAAGGCCTGAAAGATTATTTTAATTCAAAATACAATCCAGCATTTGTACTTCATCTTCACTCAAGCCTTTAGCAGGTAAACCCCTCTCACTGTCTGTCCCTCTAATGCTTTGTTCTCCTTTCTTTCATGTGCTTCTCCTCCTGCTTTGGACCAAAGCGCCAAGCCTTCATTTATTCCCATCTCACACAGTAGGCGGATGAGTCACAACACGATGACCTTTTCACTAGATAATGGTCAATGACAGGCAGAGGCTGTGGAGCTCTGCACCCTGCAGTCAGGCCTTGGTCAGGTCCAGAGTTTGATAGGTGACTGCCTGCAAACAAATGACAGAGTGGAAAATAGTTCTTCTCTCAGGACTGCAGTGCATTTTATATTTGTTTGTCTTGACTTGAAGGCTGCCATTATTAAATAAACCAGCCATGAAGAATGCATTCTTTGTGTCCTTGTTCCGTGGCAGATCACCACTATGCACTATCTTATCGGCTCCTTCTCCTCTGCTGTTTCAATAATACCAAAAGGCAAATGCTTGCTTAGTCTATGGACAAGTGTTAAAGACAGATGTTTGTAGCAGCATTTCAATTAAACCTTAGTACATATTTCATATTTTGACAATGTACATCATGTTTTCAACTATTTCAAACTTTTTTCTCATGCTTGACTGTCAGTTGCGATGTTCTTGAATATTCCCACTTATCAATGGCACATAAACATAGCATACCTCTGCCAGGTCTTAATGTGAGGTTTTGTATTGTTTTGTTCAAATATGCATGGGCGTCCCTGGCAAAGATGTCATCTTGAAGGCAGCATATGTTTCTCCAAAATCTCTATGTAATTTTCAGCATTAATGGATTCATCACAGAAGTGTAAATTACCTTTGCCAAGGGCACTGACACAACCCCAGACCATGACAGATTTTTGGATCTCCCTATAACTAGTTTAACAGAGGAGTTTAAATGTGCTAAGGCTAGATTGGAGATAGCCCTGTCCAGGGATGTAGCAGTGCAGAGTGCAGCACCAACAATCTCAGCAAGAAAGAAGTGGAACCTGAAGGAGGCAGTTTTGCAGGCTCAGGCAGCTCTTAAACATAGGGATATTGTAAGACAAGTACAGCATGGACATAGTGGCTTTGTGATTTTGGTCTAAGCAAATCACACTTCTTGGAGTAAAGCAGCAGCAGCTGAGGGAAGGAAGATGATTACTGAGGATTAGAGGGCAAGAAGAGGTAGGTAGATGTGCAAAAGCAGTCTCCTAGGCCCAGCAGGGACTGTGGATGAGATGAAACAATGGAAGAAACTTAGTTGGAGGCAAATGTGGGACATGGAGGCAGGAAAGATTAGTTTTATTCTAGGCGTAATTTAAGATGTGCTTTCATCTCCCCAAAATCTGAATAGATGGATAGGAGAGGACCAACATGACCCTTGTGTTCAGGTGTAGCTTCCCTATGTCACATCCTCTCAGGGTGTAAAACAAGCCTGGCGATACATCTGGAGCCATACAGTAATCAAGTGCTGAAATGTTTACTAGTAGGGTATTTTGTTTGTTCATGAGGGTGAACAAGCAGGATGCAGGCCAACTAAAGGCAGGTGGAGATAGGCAAATGAAAGTAGATTTAGGGAATCAGTTCATAATTCCTGAGAAAATAGTCAGCACTAACCTAGGACCAGACCTTTTGTTGTGGTCAAACACAGTGGCCTGTGTATTTTGTCAAGCTTACAGTTCCCTGGGAGGACACTGTAGATACAGCCTATTGAAGGAAAAAACAGAAATACATAAAGCTAACCATGGAGGCAGAGGACTGTGACTGGAAAGTTAAGGTTCGCCCATTGGACGATCGTTGTAGGGGATTTGTAGCCATGCTCTGCTAGGTGGGTTGGGTATAAATAGTCAGAGCCTAAGACAGAGTCAGGAACCTAGCTGTGAGATTCAGTGAGTGGCTTTGGAGCAGAAGAAAGTTGTATGACTAGGGTAAAAACAGGGAAGGCTTGAGGACTACTTCCTGGTCTTAGCAAAAGCAAGCTAACATGAGGACATGTTAGAGGTTTGACTCGTTTGTTGGAGTGATTAGCAACACTGGGTGGGATCTGATGCAGTACACAAGGAAGCAGAAGTTGGGATGTTGAAACACTGTTAAGGCTTCTAGGTGTTGTGAACCTAACTCAACAAAAGTTGGTGAGAGGGTGCCCAGCTGATGACCCTGCAGGTTTGCCTTCACTCCTAAACCCACACAGGACCCATAGATCTGGCTCTCAAACTAGTCACTGCTTAACCTGAGCATATACAATGCAAATGCTGTATGTCAAGACATATACCTGCTATTTGCCTGGGTGAGGGTAGGATTCAGGGATGCTTTGTGTTAAGGGTAGGTTAGGTCTGGAAAATGGTGTTGCTTATTGTGGGGATCTGACAATTTATGACAGCATGGCCTGACATCCCCCTTTCTGGCCAGATACAGTAATAGGTAAACATCACTTAACTTATATTGAGCTTCCATTTGAATGCTCTTCAGCTGGCACATTTAATTGTGTATTATCGAATAAATGCAGTGTATATACAAGTGCGCCTCTATACATCATATGTATGAGTAGTATGTTATGTTCATTACTCCACAACTACTACTATGTGTAGGCAAATGGCTGCTATGCATACATAAAGCTGTGGTCATTTTCTTTTACTCTGGTGTTTAGCCTTTCTATTAGAAACACTCTAGAGATTTCTGTATACCATTGGGTCATTGTAGGAGGTTTTTCATGAATCCAGTTAACTAGTATGTATGTTCTTGCCAAAAGAAAAAAAATATTGTGCAGCAGTTTAAATGGCTGTTAGTTCACAGATCAAACTTCAGATGGTAGTCTTAATTAGGGTCTTTATGAATCCTGTGTTTCAATATTGCATTAAATTCGTTGGTTATTCATGACTAGAACTACTTTTGAGCAGTTCCAAAAGCAATATACTGTATGTATGTGCCAGCTTTCAATTTGCACTAAATGCACAAGTGTATCAGGGCCCGTTTTGTTCATGATGCTACATTGTCTGTGCAATATCTTCTTTTTGAATTTATTGCAAAGAAAAAGAGAGTGGCCTGAATTGATCTCCTCCAGGCATTTTTATTGTAAACCTGTTGAAGGTCTACTTCCCATTGCAGTGTGCCTCAGTATGCTTCCCTGTACTGCTCTGCAGACTATTATAGAAATGTGAGTTAAAACCTTTGTGCAATGTGAAACTGAATATAACCTTCTCAATTGGTCCTAAAGAAGCCCTCACTCTGTGATGCTTTGAAATCTGGGCTATAGAGTAACCCAGAGAGTGATTAAGTACTCGGGAGACCTCAACCCTCAGTTTGATAGAGAAACAAGACATTTGAATTCTGTGATTTCTTCCGTGTTCCCCCCGACTCAGCCCCTCTTACTCTTTTAAATGCAGTTTATATAATGCAATTTCAGAACATTTTTTGAGAGGTCTGCATAGTCCTGAGATTTTTGTACACTTCCAGTCACAGTTGCTTGTGGAAAGGGGCATTCAGCAAACCAAAACTCATTTGGGCTGGGACAGAAAGTACATCCTCTGCTGTGCCTTTTTGATGATGGCGCTGATATTGGACTTCAGGTCCTGGGAGATGGTGGAGCCCAGGAACTTGTAGGACTTTACTGCTGATACAGTGCTGCCCAGTATGGTGAGGGGGGGTAAGGTGACGGTGCTCTTCCTGAAGTCCACTGTCATCTCCACTGTTTTGAGCCTGTTCAGCTCCAGGTTGTTGCAGCTACACCACAGGACCAGCTGCTCAACCTCCCTTCTATAGGCTGACTCGTCACCATCTCGGATGAGACCAATGACCATTGTATTATCTGCAACTTAAGGAGCTTGACAGAGGGGTCCTTCAAGATACACTCATTGGTGTAGAGTGAAAACAGCACAGGGGAGAGCACACATCCCTGGGGGCGCTTGTGCTGATTGTCTGGGTGCTGGATGTGGTTTTCTCCAGCCTCACCTACTGCTTCCTGTCTGTCAGAAAGCTAGTAATCCACTGACAGGTGGGGGCAAGCACAGTGAGCTGGGTCAGTTTGGAGTGGAGGATGTCCGGGATGATGGTGATGAACGCCGAGCTGAAGTCCACAAAGAGGGCCCGTGCATAGGTCCCTGGGGAGCCGAGGTGTTGCAGGATGTAATGCAGTGCCAGGTTAACTACATCGTCCACTGACCTGTTTGCCCAGTAGGCGAACTGTAGGGGTCTAAGGTCTACAATGTCCTTCAGGTGGGCCAACATCTGTCTTTTGAAGGACTTCATAACTACAGATGTCAAGGCGACAGGTCTGTAGTCATTCTGTCCACTGATGGAGGTTTTCTTTGGGACTGGGATGATGGTGGAACATTTGAAGCAGGAGGGGACTTCACACAGCTCCAATGACCGGTTGAAGATAAGTGTGAAAATGGGGGCCAGCTGATAGGTGCACACTTTCAGGCAGGAGGGGGTCACACCATCTGGGCCTGGTGCCTTTGTGATCCTTTGTTTTTTAAAGAAGCCATGCACATCCTTTTCGAAGATCGTTAGAGGTTTGGGGCTGGGGGAAGGGTGGTAATTGTCAGGGGAGCAGCTGCTGGGTGTGAGGTGGGGAGGGTGAGGGGGGAGTGTTGTTTGTCAAACCTGCAGTAGAACACATTCTGGTTGTGTGCCAGTTGATGGCCCTCCACATCAGGGGGGGATGCCCTCAATGGAACTGCTCAGTCCAGCTCTTCACTGTTTTGACCACAGGCTTCACAACTTTCTGCCTGTAGGTTGGAATAAGATGGACCATACAGTGATCTGAGAGTCCAAGGGCTGCGCGGGGGACAGAGTGATAGGTGCCTTTAATTGTTGTGTAGCAGTGGTCCAGTGTGATTTTGTCCCTGGTGGGGCAGGTGACGTGCTGTCTGTATTTGGGCAGTTCTTGGTTGAGATTTGCTCTGTTAAAGTCCCCTAGAACAATGAGTGGGGAGTCGGGATGTTCCAGTTCCAGGCTAGTTATCAGTTCAGCCAGGGGCTGTGGTGTGCTAGCATGGGCCTGCGGTTTTAGACAGACACCAACCAGAATGAAGCTCGAAAATTCACGGGGAGAATAAAAATGTTTGCAATTGATAAAAAAAGAGTCTCTAAGTCTGTGTTACATGTCCTCTGTGGCACCGTGACATCTGTGCAGCAACCTTCATTTATGTAGTGACAGATTCCACCTCCCCTCGTTTTCCCGGACAGCTCCGTTACACGATCCGCTCTGTACACCTGGAAGCCCAGTACTTGGATGGAGTCGCTGAGCCAAGTCTTCGTGAATCATAAAATGGCAGAACGTGCAAAGTCAGAGTCAGAGTTAGTCCTGTTGACGAGAAGGAGTTCATCCATCTTGTTGGCTAGGGAGCGGAGATTCGTTAGGTGGATAGATGGGAGTGGAGTCCGTGTCCCTCTCTGACGTAGCCTGACTAGGTCACCTGCTCTCTTCCCTCACCAGCGCTTTCTCCAGGTCCTGTAAATTGCAGCTGCACCTCCAAACAGAATGTCCACACAGCATTCTTCATTCACAAAAACTGGAAAAACGTAGTTTAGTGTGAGGTGTCCAATATTTAACAGTTCTTCTCTGGTGAAAGTAATCCGGGATGAGTTGCAAAAGACTGAGAAAAGAAGGAAAAACAAACACAAGAAAGCTCACGTAACCAAGGCAGCCATAGTAGTTGGCACCATGTTTTCCTGTGGAGAGAAAAACAGGGCCTGAGGGTACTGCATGTCTGAGAATGTTCCTGTACAGGGGCTCACTGTTTTAACTGACAGGGTCTAACCTAAGATCAGCTTACCTAGTAAAGCCACACGTCACTGAATGATCAGCTCATCAACACCGGATTCCTCTGAAGCACAGTATGATGTTATTGTCGGTGCTACGCTGTTGGAATTAATTTCACTACTTTGGGACTGTATGTGGTCGTGTGGGGGAAGACACAGCGACCACCGGTTGGACTTACCAACCTTGGAGCTACTTGAAAGGGAGTGATGTTTCCACTACTCTGTGGGACTTAATGGAATACTAGAACATATGTACACCTCATTTTCTGAGCTTTAGGTCACATCTAAAATAATAATTCACAGTTGAAACACTGTAGATAAATTAAAAAACAAGGAAAAGCATGTCATGGGCTCTTTAAGTTAAGTTTGTTTATGTATTGCATTTTACAAAGTTGCCATTATGTCAGTAAAGTGAGCAATGAGATTCTTATGCACTTTAAAAAAGTTACATCAGTGGCCTTCACATTATAATAGTATGCTGTATAATGGGGCACATGGGTTGGAAGATTGTGTGGAGAGTGGGGATGGGCTCAAAACCTCTAGTGGTGCTCCTGGGCAGGTCCAACTGGTAGGAATCCCCTAGGTATGCCAAGAATATGCATGAGAGATTATATATCTCATCTAGCCTAGGAACACCTCAAGGTCACCCAGCTTTGCTGGGGAAAAATGACTTCTGCATTACGCTGCTGACCCTGCTGCCATCATGACCCAACCTCCAATAATTGGCTGAAAAAGGATGAATGGATGTATTGATGTCTTCCTGGCAAGTGCAGATTGTAGTCAACATCTGCACTGCTGTTGGTGAGTTATTCAGTTTGTCTCTCTTCACAGATATTGTGAGTAATGCAAGTACAAATAAAAAACAAAAAAAAAACAAATGAAATACAGCACATTACAGTATTATTTGGATTATTCTTTAAACTAAAGAACACACTATAAAAAACGAAAATCCATTTGTTCAGGAAAAATATGCTAATTTGATAATACTTTAAACTATGCTTCTTCTTTAAATTAACATGCTAGCATTTCAAGCATTTTCCAACACATTATGCTGTAGTTTCTGAAGGAGAATGTGGTGTGTTCTTTGTTTGGATTTAACAATGTGCAGCCTGGAAAAAGGTAGAATAAGAAAAGTCTTTGGATCTCCTAATTAGATAGAGATGATCAATTAGCATCTGGTTATGTAAATACATTTTATTAGTGTTTTTCAGTTTTGATTACTGTTCTGGCTATACTCACAAAAATCATATTTATTTGGCAATTATATTGAGCACAAGGGATGTGGGTCTCAGTGGCTGACAGTGGCTCTCATTGTTGAAAGAACTTGGTAAAAGACGTTTCACCCCTCTAACACTGGTCCATCCAAAGGACCTAACATCCAGACACAGAGTGATGTGGTGTATGCAATTAAATGTAGTCAGGAGTGTAATGATCTGTACATTGGGGAAACAAAACAGCTGCTACACAAACGCATGGCCCAACACGGGAGGGCTAACTCCTGTGGACCAGAGTCAGCAGTCCACCTCCACCTGAAGTACAAAGGACTGTTAGAAATTAGTAAATCAGTCAGATAATTATTAGACAATGTGTTGAATCAAATGTATTAGTAATGCAGTTCAGTAAGAATCAAAGTCTTTCTCATCCCTATGGGTGGTATGCATCTTCCTCCATCTTGGGCCTTCTACCACAGGCCTGGGAGTTTGAGGGTTCTGTACAATATATACTGTCACCAAGTGATTGCTCAAGGGGGATTTGGTGGATTTTTCCACCATATGGAAAGTTAGACCTATGCTAATAATTGTATTAGCATCTTGCATTGGGCAAGCAATTATGCAGTAATATAGTATTGTTTTCCTGATAAACATCACCTCTGTGTGTCCAGTGTTACAGGCAAAAAGACAGCTAATGTAATGATCACACAATTAGTCTTTGTAATGAACTGTCTCTCTGGGACACTGCACCAACAGCAGGCAAACATCAATGGCTAAAGTAATTATAAGTAGCATTTTTATGGTACACTAAGGTAGCCGGGTGGAAATGCGACTGTTATACTTGTGTACACCACCACCAGAGGGTGATGCCGCTTTTAGAGTAACCCTGAGAACGAAAAGGATGCTGGGTATGGATCCCGTGAATTCTGGGAAATTGAAATCCATGTGTTTTTATCTGTGACCATAGCTGTATTTCATCTCGAGACCTGTACCTTTTGTTTAAGGTAAATCCTGTACAACACGAGATTGTAATATACAGTGGGTACGGAAAGTATTCAGACCCCCTTGAATTTTTCACTTTGTTATATTGCAGCCATATGCTAAAATCATTTAAGTTCATTTTTTCCCTCATTAATGTACACACAGCACCCCATATTGACAGAAAAACACAGAATTTTTGACATTTTTGCAGATTTATTAAAAAAAAAACTGAAATCTTCTTATCTAATACTTTTATTTCTCTGCAGAGATGATGATTCTGTTCCCTATCTTTCATCTATCATTGGAATTGGGATGATTTGCTTGAATTAATTTAGTTCACATCAGAGCTCGGCCACCACAGTAGTGAAGATTTTTTCAAGGAATTTTATAAAATATATTTGAGAAAACATGTTATGCTTTTCCTTACTTCGTGCTATGAGTTCCAGGTTGCAAACTGTTTTTTCAACTTTCCATGAGCTCATCATGGATTTTGTGGGTCCATCCACGGCACCACACATGACCTGGCACAGAATGCCAACAAAGACAAGAGGGTTTGTTTTTTGTTTTGTTTGTTTTTTTTGCTCAAGCCTACTCTGCTCGTGTTTGGAGGATGTTGACTATGCCATACAAAAAGTGATATTTTGGCAAAGTTCAATTTGCTTGCATTTTCTTATGAATAGAGCATCAGACAACTCTGAGTATAGTTAATGTTTTCTTTTTTTCAGGCCAACAACAGTGATATATAAATATGTCTACATAGCTGTGGCAAAATGGCTTAAGGATAATAAAGTCAAGGTATTGGAGTGGCCAATACCTGACCTCAATCCAATAGAAAATTTGCAAACAGAACTGAAAAAGCATGTGAGAGCATGGAGGCCTCCAAACCTGACTCAGTTCCACCAGTTCTGTCTGGAGGAATGGGCTAGAATTCCAGCAACCTATTGTAAGAAGCTTGTGGAAGGTGTCCTGAAACATTTGACCCATGTTAAACAATTTAACAGCAATGCTACTAAGTAATACCTGAGTGTATGTAAACATCTGACCCACCCTTACTGACCTAAAACAGGGAATGTTTATAGGATTAAATGTCAGGAGTTGTGAAAAACTGACGTTGAATGTATTGTATTTGGCTAAGGTGTATATAAACTTCTGACTTGTTAGTTTGTCTATCAGTATTACATTACTTCTTTCTCTGATACGAGTTAGTCAGACAGTCTTTTATTTAGCTACTGTGACAATAAAATACCACATTAAATTATTTACAAACTAAATCCTAATAACTATAACTCCCTGCTGTTATACTGAACACCAGATACATGTTCCGGATAATGGCTTTTAACAATCTAATCACACAGTTTATTCAACTATTCTCTCTGTGTGGTAATTCATGCATACAGATTTCCATGCTAGTAATCTTTATCCAACATAGGACTCCCACAGGGCTCTGTACCCTTCATGCACAGCAGATATTTTGTCCTGAAATTAGAATTTACTTGCTTTGATTACAGCTTTTAACCAGGTGTTGTCAACCTGTAGAGTTACGCAGTCCTTAATAAAGAGTTATGATAAAGTTATCGCTAAAAATGAGCATCACTTCCTTTGATAATCACAAGCCTATAGAAATCACATTAGGTTTGACATTTGATTAGGTTAAATGGTGTTCACCTGTGAGGTCTGTCCCAGTAAAAGGAGCAGGGTTTTTATTAGCTCTAATTGAACCACTTAGTTGCCACCTTGGTGGCAGATTTGGGCTGTTTGATTTTGCAGCCTTCTTAAAGAGGCTGCCTTCTCTCTCCTGCCTGCTCCAATAAGCCCTCATTAATCTTCCTCGCAGCCTTCATTAAAACTGCCACCACTGCACTCTCTCTCTCACATGATTATACTGGCTTTTGTGTAGCTCGCATAATTTCCTCTTTGTTTACTGCATCTATACTTTGAATGCTGTTTGTCTGGCTTTAGATATTTTTAGATTTCTATAAATATGTTGATATTAATAATTCATCTCATAAAGTTTAGTTGAATGGAAGTTGTCTCTCAACTTTTCACATTTCATCTCATCCCTGCTATGAACACAGTTCTTCATCATATTCCAAAAGTGAGGATATAACTGGACAGCTGAAAGCCAGATTGCAGTGAAATTTGATGAGTTTCACCACAAACAAAGGGCACATCCTCTTTGACCATTTCAGTGATTGTATGACCCACTGCACCACTGTAATAATTCATTATACAACACTCCATGAAAATCTAATTACACCCAAATAGCTCCTTTTTAAATGTGACTTTATGTCATCTATCTTCAAGTTATCTATAATAATTGTCATAACATTCACATTGATGATGATACTGACAATTACACCACAGATATGATTAATATTATATGATCTTTTAATCTTTCAACATGGGTTAAGCCCTAAGCAAAGCAGGGGATATACTCTGGGCTTTGTTTTTGCTTAATTTAATGATTGATTTTATTTATTTTGTGGATTACTGTTGATAACTGTGAATTACTTAGTCTTTTAATCAGTGGAAAAAAGACTTGGGATATGGCAATACCAGAGGATGAGCTTAAAGAATGTTAATATATGCTCTATTAATGTTAGGCATTGTTTAATACAGTTTAAAGCTGCCTTATCTATGACTTAGTACAAATTCTGAAAAATCATGTAAAAAATTATTTAGAAGTGTTTCCTTGCTGTACTAAACCCCTCCACCCCACTCTGCTATCTTCAGCCTCTGTGATTATTTCTTGCTCTCTGTGGCCACTGTTAAGATCCGCACCACACTGCTTCCACGCCGCCACTGATTTGAGTTTATAAGATATGTTTTTCAAAACAGTATGGCTCAAAGATGGACCATAGAGGTTTCCTGTGCAGGTTCAATCCAGGACCTATTTGACCCAAGAGGCACAGAAAGATTGCGACAAAAAGTGGGGCAAAACAAGGGTTAACATTGGTTTGACATGTCGGAGATGGAAAGCATTAAAAGAATCCAAAGGGCTAAAATTTGATGCAGATGTGGCTTCCTTCCTGCTAGATGGCTAAGCACTGTAGCTGGCTAACATGTACTGTATATATCAGCAACATTAGCAAGCTAACATTAGCATTTGAACTGAATTATTCTAGTTGCAATTTGGAGTCATTCCAACTCGGTGCAGTGTTAGGGTTTTGTTGTCCAATTAGTGGAAACTAGTGTGTTTTCCTGGATTAGCAATTTGAAGTAATTTTGCTCAGTTTGCTAATTTTTGTTCAGTTTTGGTCCAGTTTATGTTGGAAATAACACAGTAGTGCATGCAACATTTTAGTGAGAAGTTGTTAAAATTTACACCATCAACACAACTAAAAAAGTGGGGAGTTTGTTCAACTATCAAAGCATAACATAAAATTTCTCTTGTTTCTCATATAACTCACAGTTATGCGTGTCAAGTAACATTGAATGTGATGTGATAGCGGCTGGAACATTAGTACTGTAGCATCGTTCCTGGGAAAAAATAGTCCTCTGTATAATTTTCTTGTGTTACTGCAGATACATCTGCTACAAACAACGTTAGACATATGTACATATACATATTGCTATAATGTAAACCTCTTTATTTAACACTGTGTCCCTGCAATGCCACAGAAAACCACAGATCTAGTTGCATGATTTCTGGAACTGTTATTGCTGCACTACCTGACTACCACACTCCAACTGTCCTGGCCACATTTGATGTAGTTTCAGAGACAGGGCAAGAGAGGCAAAGAGGAGTGGAGGGAGAAGAAGAGGGGATGCTGCTTGAGTTTGTTTTGACTCTCACTTCGCCTTTAATGGTCAAATTACAGGGAAAAGTTAATTAATGCAGCTTTAAAATATTACATAGGCTATACTATTCTAAGTTACTGTATATAACATTTATAAAGAAATTAAATTATGCAATTCCTACTGTTGCATAATTTCAACAGGATTGTCTCTCTTCTTTGTAGATATGATCACGGATGTCCAAGGCAACCCTCCCCTCATTAGCTTCCACTATTCTCTACATTTTACAGCCAACACTTGCAGAGATTTGTCCTCCCATTTCACACATAATTAGTTGTTTAACAGTATGAAACTCTTGTCTTGGCCACTTGAAACTTTTGTGTTTTAAAATATGATTGGTTCAATCAGTTTTTGTGGGCTTACAATGATTAAAAAGGTTTTTAATGTGTGGATATGTACAAGGCTACAGTATGCTACAGTATGCATGTGTATATCTCTAACATCTATGAAGATTCTTCATCATCTAGGTCATTGTTTTTCCAAAAGTAAAAACTAGACTTGAAGCTTGAGGTTCTTGAAGATGTTTTAATTCTCATCTGAAAGGCTTCTCCATTTCTAACTGACTGGTGGGGAGTCCCAGGTATTTTACTTTTCTGGAGGCCCCATTCACCCATCATGTGTCCTGACACAAGAATCAGAGTGTGAATGACTGCACTGGGAGAGTTGTCAAGACTTCACTGTAGGTGGCAGGTAAGTGGTGTCCCAGGCCACCCCTTCTGTTTAGTGATGGTCTATCCAGTTTGGTGTAGGTGACTCCTTTCAGTCTTTTTTTTGGGCCATTGGTCTTTTCTGGCCTTGCTGTTGTCTTTCATAGTCAAGTGTCCTGACTCTCAAGAATAAATGTCTGAAACTCTCCACCAGTCAGTCAGAACAGATGTGAAGTGAAACATCAAGAACCGCAAGCAATCCAGTAGCCATCAAATATGTTCATGCAAATTCTCAGTCAGGTCGTTGTAGTATGCTGAAAAAACTTAGAAGAAAGCATCTGGATGTAGTTTTAGGTAGAAGTCGTTCCAGTCCTTTGGTGGCTAACAATGTCCTCTAATGACTGAGTAGTTAGGGTCTGGTATCGGTGAGAGTAATTATTTGTCTGACTAATTTACTGTGTATGATTAAATAGGTGTGATAATTTAGAAAGATTAATTTTTAAATTAGATAAATATTCCTCCATATGTGGCTATATACATATATGAATATGGTCAAAAAGTGTTGGTGCAAGTCAGGACCTATGCTTACACAATTCAGTTGTGAGCAATGTCACTGTCCTCTGGTGCTGCACTTTTTAAATCACAGGCTATGGATTTATGCATCAGTCTAAACTGTATTTGCCTTTAGATGCTGCAAGAATTTAACCCTTTAAAACCAAATGCATAGGTGCCAATGCAAATTTGCAGGCTGTTTTTACATTACCATTACTCTGAGACCATTTGCAATATAAAAAAAAATGAAATTGCACCTGAAACTACACAACCAGGGCTTTTCACCAATATAACACATATTATGGTAAACCAATGACTCCCCAGTTAAATCCTTTGTCTATTGGAATTGGTCTAATCATTACTAGGGTTCATGGCTGCAGCATAGGGTGTAGTTATAGATCAATTTGGGATATTCATGTTGTTTTTTGTTCATTTATTTTGAGCAGCTAATGAAATGACAGTTTCAAAGTCATTTGCGAAGAGGCAAGGGGGCAAGAGAGCAGAAGAGATGTGAGAGGATGTTGCAGATGGTAGAATAATAAGTACAGGGTGAAAAATGGCTAGTTAGAAAGTTGGAGTGAGACAAGTGAAAAAACAAAGTGGAGAGAAAGAGGAGCAACAAGCACAATATAAAATTGGAGTTAAAAAAACACCATGGAAGCATCAAAAGCGTGATGTGCCCCTGTGTGTGAAGCTGTCACTACTGAATGTAAAGACAACTCCTAGAGAAAATGATGCAGTTAAATTACTGTAATGAGGTATTCTTATTATTTCAGATACAGCTAATATTAACAATCCAAACTGAATATTCAGCATTAGCATGAAGTAACTGTACAGTTATTGCCATCTGGTGGTATTCGTGGATTGGCTGAGCAAGTGAACAGGCAAAAGCAGCAGGAAAACATGCTTTTTCTCTATTGTTACAGGATTTTGCCACACATTAAGCAAGAGGAAAGTTGGTTAGTAGTTTTTCAGAAGCAGAGAGAGAGCATAACTGCCAGACTGTAAGCAGGCCAAACTGTCTGTTTTTTTTTGGACTGTGCTGAAAGAAGGTCTACTGCATGGGAAACAGAGTTACAGTGTCCCGAGTCAATGTTTGTAGCACTAGGCTACCTGGAGTTTTATATATCCAGCCCAGTGGTGATACTGTTGACCAGAACATGCCCAGTGTCTGTTATTTATCTGAATGGCAGAGCAGTTTAACCATAGCTTGGCTCTGCGAGTGGTGGTGCAGTATGAAGGACTCTGCCTTAGATGTGCCTCTCAGCCCTGAATGACTAACATTTGCTGTGGTGTATGAAGAAGGAACACTCTGTTCAGTGGGAGTTTAGAGGGGGAGTGAAAACAGTGGTTTATTTGAGTGGCTTCTATTAGAGTGGGTCATCCCATGAAATCAAGCACTACAGCTCCCTCACAGCAATCCTACCATCAGACCCCAGAGCCCAAATCACACTTCTGGTGTTTATTTGCTTTCATTCAACTACTTGCTCATACAGTATGTCTGAATAATTCGATCTTATTGTAACATCTAAAAGCAGTTTGTGGAGTAACAGCATAGATGGAACAGTGTTACGTAATTAGAATACAAAAATGGTAACTGTATTCCATTAAAGTTACAGAAAAAAGGGATATAATCAGGTTACCTCTACATTTAGTAAAAGTAGGGATTACAAAAGCAGGATTGCAATTGTAACATTGTACAATAAATAGTGATATATTACCAAGTACATCCTCACACATTACAACACTTCATGAGTCTCACAACACCACTCTGGTCTTGAGTGAAACATTAGCTCATTTTCCACCTCTTGTGTTGAAATCTGTTTCCCCAGCGAGATGTGTTAACCCTAACCTGGATCTAATCTTATCTTAACCATAACCACAGAAGGAGGTGTTTGAGTGTGAATAGCATACTTAACAAAGTACATTTAAATTAAAAGCGCATAATTAACGTTACCGCTATTAATCTAAATGTGCATTATTCACACATAACAAAGAAAGGAATAGCTGGACAAACAACTAATCAACCATAATCATACACCATCTGATCTGTTAAAAAAAAAACATTAGGATGTTCTTGACCCATGTACTAAAACAAAGCACCATCTCTTCACCTTGTAAAAGGGGCAGATTTGCTTTGTCAAAGATACTATTCTGTAGTCCAATATCTTAATTTGCAATAGGTAGGCCTGCTGCCTGTAAAAGGAGTAGATTTTATTTTTGCTTTGTAATCTATGCTATGGTACATGGTCTTATACTTGTGTAGTGCTTTTCCATGCATTGCAGCACACTCAGAGCACTTTCACACTAATTGGCCATTCATCCATTCACACTCCCACATTCACGCACTGGTGACGTCACAGCAACCGGGAGTTCAGAGTCTTGCTCCAGGATACTTCGGCATGTGGACTGGACAAGCCAGGAATCAAACCGCTAATCTTCCGGTTAGGAGACGACCCGCTCTACCTCCTGAGCCACAATTTGCTTAATGTAAAGCAGATTTTTCTTTAAAAAAAAAAAATGCACTGAGCAGGGGGAACATTTTTGATACTAACATCTTGGTTTTCCTATTTTCATAAGGTTACATTGTTCTGCTGTCTTACAGAATACACTTACACTTACTCCCATAGACTGCAGGGAATCTGTGATGGATCTGCTCTACAATATGAACTCATTAAATTTGTGAAGTATTAAATAATAAGTCACACAAAAGCCTTTGGAAAGTGGGATGTGAAGATTTTTTCAATGACATCTCTACAGAGGTGAAGCAATGGCAGACTAGATATCTGACAGATGTGTAATGGCTATGTATGTATTTATGTTTCATATCAAATCAAGCTTGGTCAGCTGAAATACAGCAACAAACTAATATGATGACTGCTTTATATCAGAAATGTACCCCACATACATTTTCAGGCATAATATTTAAGTAATATCCTAATATGGAGATCAACATAGATCAGAGTGTTATTATTCTCCCTGTAATATTGCAGAATGTGATTAAACCAACAGCCATTTGGATCCTGAGTAGAAGCTGAGGGACAGTTCATCTCGAACAAGCCTATTTCAAACATCCATCCGGTGATTAAAAAGTGGTCTTATGCCAGGGATAATAGGCTTGTTAGAGATTAACTGCACCTTGCTTGGTAAGTGAACAAGAACAGGCGGCGACAGCAAGCGGGGGAAACAAAAATCCGCAGTCAAGACAAACAGTTTAGGAGCTTTCCACCAGCCTTCGGTCTGTACAGGAAGTCACAGAAGTGCTCACATCCTGTTAGATCTGATCCCGATTTAATAAAGTCTCATCAAACCAAACATTTCAGATTCTACTAAGGGTCCAAAAAGCTGCTGTTTATAAATGACATTCATCTATATGACAAGGAGAGTGATAACATGCCGATTTATGTTCATCTCCATACTATTAATCAAATATTGTGACCGAAAATGTATTTGGGCTACATTTCTCATTTCATATAAAGCAGTCATCACATCAGACAGCTGCCGTATTTGAGCAGACCAGGCTTGATTTGGTATAAGCTCTGGACTCATCAAGATGGCGCAGGTATACATGACACGCCATCGGATGCTTCTGTCAACTTTTGTTATTATGCTATTTCTGTTGCATTTGATGACCAGTGTGCCATCTTTGGTACCATATGACCAGCAAATTCTTTGGACATATTGTATGATCAAATGCATTGGCCAGCAATTATTGAAATACTTTACCTCCACTACTCCTGTCAGGAATCCCAGATTTCCTCTCCCGCCTCTGGATTCCATTTCCTTAGATGATACACCAAAGAAGACGGGGTAAGCACAGAGGCCTGCTGGTGAGAGCTACATCCTGGCTGATTGGGTACCCCAATCTAGATCATTATCACATCTTGTATGAAGTTGAACTGGATCGTCCTTGCATTGTCCATCAACAATTCTTGGAACCTTTACATGCCTTGCTCATACCAGCTGCGGCCTCTTTTGCGGAAGCCAACCATTCTACAAGACATTTTTGCTTCTTGCTTATTGGATTTTTTATTTATAACAGACTCAGATGGGTGATGTGACAATGGCACCCTTGCTGAAGTGATGCCTCCTGACTGTTTCTTTTTCAGTACACCAAGGACTACTGGTTGGGGTGGAGGAGTAGTGGCTGTCTTCAGAGATAAGTTTGGGTGCAGTCATCTTGTTGCCATTGTTGCTATTAGAACTGAATTGTTACTGTCCTTTTTTGTGTGCCACTGTGTACCATCCTATAAAATATAATAAGGACTTTGTTAATGCTTTTATGGACTTCTTGACTGGAATAATGCTTAAATACAATAAGGTATTAATCCCGGGATATTTTAATATCCATGTCTGCTGTCCTGCCAAGCCATTAGTCAAGGAGTTTTATTGAGTCTTTTAATTTTCTAGGTTCTAGGTTTTCTAGGATATATTTTACCTCATGCACTTGCACTGGGACCAGAGGATGTGGAGAAAAATACGAGGCCTGAGGTTACTGCATGTCCAGGAATGTTCATGTATAGGGACTTGTTTTACCTGACAGGATAAACAGCCGGCCAGTGAAGCACCCTGGGGCGGTGAATGATCAGCTCATCAGGCCAGTGTGTATGCCGCATGTGATGTGATGTGGGTTTACGAGAGGATTAATGATCCATGATGTTGTTGTCAGTGCTATGCTATCTTTTGGAATTAATTTCACTAGTTCGTGTTATGGTTAGTCCCCCCCCACCAGGAGGGTAAGGGAGAACTCAGGTAGGACTCAAGACTGCTGACCCAGGTGCTAGTAAAAAAAAAAAGGTGGTTTAATGGTGGCCTCACAAAAAAGGAACAGAGTCAATGAATACATACAACCAGGGCTGGGCAAAGACGGCTGAGGAGACCAGGACGACTAGGGGAGTAGACAGGCTAATGACAGGAACCAGGAGAGCAGGCGGATCAGGACGGACAGATGAATAGATAAACTAACCAGGAGGACTGGCAAACGAAAAAGAAATCCACAGCACAGGAACTGTCAACGTGGACGTATAACGCACACAAAAAAAACATGTAACCAACGTACAAAATGAGATCCACCGCACAAGAACTGTCAGCGTGGAAATCAAGATGACGTGCGACACATACCACAACTATAGGTATAGGTCTATTAATGCTTCGGGGAAGACAGAGCGTTTGCCAGAGGTTTAAATAAGGAGTAAGGTAATCATAGGGATGCACCCCAGCTGTGCGCACTGGCAAACGAGTCACTAATTACCGAATGTAACACAGCTAAGGTGCAGATCCTGCAAAAAGAGTGAGCAGGAGAGAGAAAGGCAAAAGAGAGGCAGGTCATGCTGAGCAGACCTGACACTTCGGGAATGTATGTGGTCATGTGAGGGAAGATACAGTGGTCACCAGTTAGATTTACCGACCTTGGAGCTACTTTAAAGGGAATGATGTTTGCAATACTTTGTGGGACTTAATGGTAAGTTTAAAAACAAAATTGCAACCAATGCTGGTTGTACAGTCTGACAGCGGCAGAAAGGAAGCACCTGCACTGAAGTAAATAATGATAGAATTATTTCCTTAAACTTAGTAACAGCATTGTCAGACATCTACTGTAGTGGCTTTTTTCCCACATAATGTATAATCCATTAATTTAAATTCAAAAGTTATTAAAAAATGGTCAGAGAGAAGAGAGTTTTAGGGAAAAACTATTAAGTGTTCGGTTTTGATGCCATATGTCAGAACAAGATCAAGGGTGTGATTAAAACAGTGAGTGGGTTTATTTACAATTTGAGAAAAGCCAATTGAGTCTAATAATGAATTGAATGCACTGTTGAGGCTGTCATTGTCGGCATCTACATGAATATTAAAGTCGCCTACTATGATTATTTTATCTGTACTAAGCACTAAATCAGACAGAAAGTCTGAGATTTCAGTTAAAAACTGTGACTAAGGAGCAGGTAGACGTATAGAGTACCAAATAGAGTTGGCTTTTGAGTTTTCCAGTTTGGGTGTGAGAGACTCAGTGAGGCTTTTGAATGAGTTATAACTATGTTTAGGTCTAGTGTTGATTAATCGGCTTAAGTTGAAGATCGCTACCACACTTCTACCTCGGCCTGTGCTTCAAGCGATGTGACAGTTACTATGAATAGGTGGAGTGGATTCATTTAGACTGACATATTCTTCCTGCTGTAACCAGGTTTCAGGAAGACACAGTAAATCAATGTGATGTTCACTTATCAAATCATTCACTAACAGAGGCGTGTAAGACTGGAACCCTGTGTCCTGGTCTCAACTTGTCATAATTTAGGTTGTAAAATAAACTTATCCAGATTTCTAGATATGAGAACTGCACCATCCAAAGTGGGATGGATGCTGTCTCTGCTAATCAAACCAGGTTTTCCCCAAAATGTTTTTGAATTGTTTATGAAGCCCACATAGTTTTCCAGGCACCACCTAGACAGCCAGCGGTTGAATGATGACATGTGGCTAAACATGTCATCACTGGTCACATTGGGCAGGGGTCCAAAGAAAACTACGGAGTCCGACATTGTTTTAGTGAAGTTACACACCGACTCAACATTAATTTTAGTGACCTCCGACTGGTGAAGTTGGGAGTCATTAGCGCCGACGTGAATAACAACCTTACTGTATTTACACTGAAGTCAGCAGCTTCAAATAGGATTTGATGTTGCCCACTCTGGCCCCAGGAATACATTTGACTATGGCCACTGGTGTCTCTAGCTTCACGTTTCTGACTATGGTCACCAATTACCAGAGTTGTTTTCTCAGCAGGTGTGTTGCTGAGTGGGGAAAATCGATTTGAAACATGAACAGGCAGGCGATGAACCATGGGCATTTGTTTTGAGCTATGACTCTTGCGTACTGTCAGCCAGCCACCTGGTCGAGATCCCGGCTGCTCGGGAAGCTCTGAGGGGCGCTTAGCTTTAGCTGAGCTACATCTAGGAGACTCTGCACTGCCTACATGGGCCTGGCTAGCTGGGCTGTTTTCCATGGTGGGGAGCCACGCTTCCAGTTCAGTGAGCCTTGCCTCCAGTGCTGCTGGTATCTCACATTTATTACTAGTACCATTATCACTAAAGGAGGCAGATGAATAACGTGAACATGCTAGCTTCTAAGCTAGCTGACCTAAAGTACCAAATTAAATTTGGTAATTAGCAAGAACCTCTGTAACACAGGTGCTTAAGTAGTGCAGGTGTATGTCTTGACTCAAAAAAGTAGCTGATGTTCAGTTAAACCTAGAAATTAGTGAGCTTAATCTGAAAACAATCTGGTATCAAGCACAACACAATGCAGACACAGTAAACAGGAAGTGAATACAATTACCGCAGGAGCAGGAAACAGCAGTCTCAGGCCAACAGCGACAGAGTTTGTCTTGAACTCACTGCAACTGTGAGTACTGCATGATGGCAAGAGACTATCTGGCAATGTACAGCTAACAGTGCCTGGCAGCTGATCTATTGTGAAGTCACATGGCCAATGTGGAGGCAAGGAGGGGGATCTCTCATTACTGAAGACTGGATTGTGATACACACAGAGAGTGGAAGTTAAGTCCGGGGGCAGTGAAGAAGAGGGGAGGTAAAGCCCTCTAATGATTGCAAACAGGGGGAGAGACAATGAGAACTCCGGCTACCGATTTTGCCAGCAGTCAAAAGTGGGATTATGTTATCCTAACCAAATATAATCCAGTACCAGAGGGTATGAGGTGAGGAGATAAACAAAAACTGAATATCCTTGCAGTGGCTGCTGGAGAGAGGGAACAGCACTGGTTCAGTTTGGTGGGTGATGTATAAGGAGTTCCCCATCCAGAGCATTTACTTTCAGAAATTGGTCTAGAGCTTAAACAGGGATAACTGCTCGAAAAAACAGATTAGTTTCTAAAAATGTATGCCCTAGAATTGACCAAATCAAGCACTGAAAATGATGTCTGATGAAAAACTGAGGTTGGCCTGAAACCGAAATCTGGCCAGGGAGTGGAGATGTGTGTTAGATTTGCTCACCAGTACCCTCAGAAATACTGATAAGCATCTCTCTTTATCGTGCCAAATGGGAGGTGGAGAGAAACTGGAATTCGTAGTTCTTCTCCCTTTGTCTTTCTCACAGGAAGTTATCTTGTCTGATAGAAAGAGAAATCAGGGAGTCAAGGGTATCTGCCTCTTCATGAGGAGCTAATTAATCTTTTAATTGTTCACTCAAACATGTAAAAATACTCTGCACAGGGCCTCTTCATTCCAGCTGGCCTCTGTGCCAAAAGCCTAAACTCCAAAGAATAATCTGGTACACTATGCTAGCCCTCCTAAAAATTCAGCAGCCTCTAAGCCATGTTACCAGCACATACTGAATGGTCAGAAACTTTCTTCAGGTCTTCCACAAACTCAGCATAGGAGAGGGCGAGAGTATTAACATACAAGTATAAGACCATTTACCATTTACCATTTCTTAAAATAGCTTCTGCCCATTCCTACCCTCCCTTTTAACAACCCCATAACACTGCAAACTTTTGACCAGTCTGTAACATAGATGATGGGTTGGCAGTTGAAAATGAGCACTGCAGCCAGAAACTTCTGCATTTTCTCAAGTCACTCTCATTTGTTTTGGTTGTAAGAATAAATGTTTATATAACACAGTTATAAATCGGTACATAAAGTAACATTGAAAACAGGCAAGGTCAGCCACATATTCCAGAAACTGAAGCTTGAATCACAGCTGCTGTGTCTAGTGGTGGTTGAGACAAGCCTGAGGTGTGCTGAAATGATGCCATCCTCATTGCTTTCTCACTGAGGAGAGCAGGCTGAGGTCACAATGCTTCACTGAGATCTTCAATTACAGGCAGCTGTGGAGGCATCTTCTAATGAGGCAGCTTTTTCTCAGGCACATCATCAGATGGCCTAAGTGCAGCCTAGATTGGAGACCCAGAGATACAGCCCAAGGAGCTGCCCTTGTACAGCTACAGAAGAAAATAAAGACACAATTGTGCTTCAGGATTGTGCATGAACTTTGTAACCATTAACAGTCTGTCTACTAATGAAGAGAGGAATAACAACACTAAAGATTAGTTTCTAGTTTGTGGAGCATATCTGTCTCACTAAGAGAGCAGAGTCACTGTACATGTGCCAGTACAGTATATTTGCTATTTGTCCAGATGTCATGCTTCCCAGCCTCCAGCTCTTACTGGGGGATCCCAAAGTGTTCCCAGGGCACATAACATACTATGTTGCACCTTTAGGATGTTCTGGATTTGCACCAGAATATCATCCTTGTTCTGGTCATCTGAGTACCTCTCCCTATCAGTGTCACATCTCATCCTTGGTCTCAAGGAGCTCAAGAGGGGATAATAAACTTATTGTGGCAATTTCTAAACTGAAAACAGTCAATAGTGAGTGGATTATCTTGAGTAATCTCAGTATTGTTTCTGGTAAAATAACTTCTGAATGATTTGATCCTTTAGTAGACTGCTGCCCAGCAGATTAAGGCTGTGTTCAGACCAACTGTAGCCCTGCATGAAAAGCAAAGCCCTCTTATTTATTTGAATGAGCCTCTCCAGCAATGCAACAGGTATGCCAAAACAAGGCCAAGTTTAACTTGTCCTACCATTCATCACAGCATGATATTACCCCTTCCCCCATGAACTGAGCTGATGTGGTGAAGAGGGAGCTGACCAGAAAGCAAAGCTTTCAATTTACCAGTCAAGTCTATGTATGTTCCAACCCTTACCTATAGTCATGAGCTTTGGGTAGTGACTGAAAGAATGAGATTGCAAATAAAGTGGTCAAAATGAGTTTCCTCTGTAGCGTGGCTGGACTCAGCCTTAGAGGTAAGGTGTGGAGTTCAAACATTGAGAGAGAACCTGGAGTAAAGTACCGCTGGTCCTCTGCATTGAAAAGAGCCAATTGAGGTGGTTTGAGCATCTAATTAGGATGCCTCCTGGTCACCTTTCACTGTAGGGTTTCCAGGCATTTCCAACTGGTAGCAGGCCCTGAGGTAGACCCAGAATACTCTTGAGAGATTGTACATCTCATCTAGCCTGGAAACACCTTGTAGTCCCCCTGGAGGGCTTAGAAAGCATCCCTGGGTAATAGTTGTCTGGGCATCCTTGCTTGACCTGCTGCTCCCAGGGTCCAACTTCGAAAAATAGACCACATGACATTATCTGGAAGACGTTGCACTGTTCAATTAAATACATGCAAATGCAAATTCCTGAATTACTCTATAATATGAACACTGTACTTCACTGTATGATGGAAGATAAAAGAATGCAAAATGGTTTTAGATCAGATACAAAGGAGAAAATAGGCTTTTGTTAGTAAAGGTCTGATTCTCAGTTTTAAATACATACAATAAAACAATATTTGTATAATATGTTTGCTCTACATTTGTAAAAACAGTATTCCATCCCTCTATTAGAGTTTCAGAGGCTTGTGAAATCAATGCCAAGGCACAGCATGTGGTGGCCCTACACCTTACTCAGACACTTTATGTTGGCTTTTTTTTTTATTTGTCTTTCATCTGTGTCTCAAATACACACTCTTCTTGGTCTGTCTCATGTGCTCAAAGCCAAGTCTTTGAACTCATCCTTCACTCCTCCTTCATCAGCTTTTCCATCCAGAGTGCTTGTTTTGCTGCTCTGGCCTTTAGGCATTGCTTCTCCTGCATGATTTATTGTCCTGCCTGGCTGCTCTCAAGAGTCTGGTCCTCCTTCGTCTACTTCCCTTCTAGCTCGCCTGACAAGAGGAATGAGTACACTTCCACCACTGGGATATCATTGTACAGTTTGCTGAGTTGGTAAAGCAGCCTGCTGTTTACTCCACTGACGCGAAGGACATGAACAACATCTCATATGAGATTTAGTGTTTGTTTTGTAATTAACTTGTCAGTTTCAACTCAGATGTTTTGTTTTCCCTTCCCGGTAATAGAACTTATAATGATGAAACATTCATAGCAGAGACAGCTGAATATTTCTCATAAATTCACAGAATGTCTGAGCTACCCTAGTGACATATGAAACCTAAAGTTAGACTTTGAGACTGAATGAGAGGAAGAGTAAATACCATTTTGTGCCCAGGGAAGGAAAATAAATTAATTAGAGAAGCACCAACCCAGCTCGATAGCTTGGCTTGCCAGCATGTTTTAATCACTAACAGTATAATTAAGAAGGGGCAAAGTGAAGCATGTAAGGGTCCTCCAGTAATAAGGCATAAGAGCTACTCTAAACATCTATTACAGAAAAAACTCTGAAGATATGGCCTTGAATAAGGTCTTTATTGTTACATAAAAACACACACTGAACCTCCAACAGTGTCTGATGCATACCTTCACTTTGCAACACCCTTTCCTCTAATGATGGATCGATAATACTTATGTTTGTCAGCACAGAGCCTGGCAGGTATGAGTGTTACACACCAACAACTGCCCAGAGTTAATGGATTTTTTAAAATTAATCTCTATTTTATAAGGAAGTCCCATTGAGATTGAAATCTCTTTTGCAAGGGAGACCTGGAGAATATTATAATACACAGACACAGATGAGTGCGGAACAAGTGTTTCCTGTTTTAGGATACATTGCAAATCATTCCTTAAACGGGGTGCATATACAATTTGTAATGTCAATCTCATCTGTGCTCTAGTATTACGATGGTGAGTGCTATATTTAAGAAAAGATGTTAAGTAAGGTGACATTTTTGACAGCATAGCTTTATAGATAAAGATGTAAATATGCTGGTGTGTTCTAGTTGTCAGACATGACCAGCCAACTGTATAACTCACAACAGTGAGTATGATAACTACTGTGAGGAACAGAAGTATTTGAACACCCTGCGATTTTGCAAGTTCTCCCACTTAGAAATCATGGAGGGGTCTGAAATTCACATTGTAGGTGCATTCCCACTCTGAGAGACAGAATTAAAAAAAAATTTCAGGAAATCACATTGTATATGATTTTTAAAGAATTTATTTGTCTTGCACTGCTGAACATAAGTATTTGAACACCTGAGAAAATCAGTGTTAATATTTGGTACAGAAACCTTTGTTTGCAATTACAGAGGTCAAACATTTCCTGTAGTTCTTGACCAGGTTTGCACACACT
>NW_018127972.1:3377115-3381199 GCF_001952655.1 Monopterus albus | reverse complement strand
TGCTTCGGGTCGTTGTCATGTTGGAAGACCCAGCCACGACCCATCTTCAATGCTCTGACTGAGGGAAGGAGGTTGTTGCTCAAAATCTCACAATAAATGGCCTCATTCATCCTCTCCTTAATACAGTGCAGACGTCCTGTCCCCTTCGCAGGAAAGCACCCCCAAAGCATGATGTTACCACCCCCATGCTTCACAGTAGGGATGGTGTTCTTGGGATGCATCTCATCCTTCTTTTTCCTCCAAACACGACGAGTGAAGTTTAGACCAAAAAGTTCTACTTTGGTCTCATCTGACCACATGACTTTCTCCCATGCCTCCTCTGGATCATCCAGATGGTCTTTGGCAAACTTCAGATGGGCCTGGACATGTGATGACTTGAGCAGGGGAACCTTCCGTGCAATGCATGATTTGAAACCATGACGGCGTAGTGTTCTACCGACAGTGACCTTTGAAACTGTGGTCCCAGCTTTCTTCATGTCATTGACCAGCTCCTCCCTATCGTTCTGGGCTGATTCCTCACCTTTCTTATCATCAGTGATACCCCACGAGGTGAGATCTTGCATGGCGCCCGAGTCCGAGGGAGACTGACAGTCGTCTTTAGCCTCTTCCATTTTCTAACAATTGCTCCAACAGTTGATCTATTTTCACCAAGCTGCTTGGCAATTGCCCCGTAGCTCTTTCCAGCCTTGTGGAGGTCCACAAAAGACTGTTGTCTTTTGACAGCTCTTTGGTCTTGCCCATGGTAGTAGTTGGCGTCTGACTGACTGTGGGGTAGACAGGTGTCTTTAAAGAGCTCAGACAGGTGCTACTAATTTAGATTGAGTGGAGTAGAGGTGGACTTTTTCAAGGCACAGTAACAGGTCTTTGAGAGCCAGAATTCTTGCTGTTTCTCAGGTGTTCAAATACTTATGTTCAGCAGTGCAAGACAAATAAATTCTTTAAAAATCATACAATGTGATTTCCTGAAATTTTTTTTTAATTCTGTCTCTCAGAGTGGGAATGCACCTACAATGTGAATGTCAGACCCCTCCATGATTTCTAAGTGGGAGAACTTGCAAAATCGCAAGGTGTTCAAATACTTCTGTTCCTCACTGTATCTTGTGAAATAAACTGAATAGTAATGTATACTGCTTGTGCAATACTGTATACTATACCACACAAAATAATACAATACATATATATACTATGCAATACAATCTGTATACTGTATGTATGTACAATAAGTATACAATACTATATACTACTGTTATTGACAGTATCCAGCGGTTTAAGAGTTTAAGAGTAACAGCAGCATGACCATGAAGAACATCTTCATAATTGAAAATAGGCAGTGTGGTGGATTATAAAAAAGTCTTCCTGGCCTTTATAGAAGAAGCAACCTCAATTTTTATACAGAAAATGTACAGAATTTTTAATTTTCAGACAAGATGTTCAACTTTATCATTCTTTCAGTCACTACCCAGGATATCCAGCAACCCCAATCTTTCCCTCCCTCCCCTCTTCAAAGATGCCTACTCAATAACCCCACTTCTCACCTCCAAGGATGCCTCCAACAGACACCCACCCTCCATCCCTTCACCTCAATTGCTGCTCAAGAAGCTACTTAAAGATGTAACTAAGAAGCTCAGTGAACTCAATGAAGAACTACACAGATCACCACTCAGAGGTCCACCACAGATGTGACAGACCCTATGCCACTTCCTGAAAGATACCGGTGATCTTAAACAGCCGGTGGCACGGTCCGTCTCATCGTAGCAACCACAGACCATCTGGTACTTGTCTCAGTAATCCTAAATATATAAATGTCCAATCACAACTCATCTACATGTGATTTAGGTCATTCTGGTTCCCTTTTAAAGTTGGCTGTTTTTAATGTCCACTGTTTGACTAACAAGTCATTTTTGATTAGTGATTTTATTACCTCCTACCAGCTAGAATTCATGCTTCTTACAGAGACCTGGCATAAAAATAACTGTAGTGCAAGAGTTCTCATTGAAACAGGCCCCCAGATTTGAACTTTTATGGTGTTTCTAGAGTCGACAAAAAGGCCACAGTGTTGCTGTTACTTTTAAGGATACATTTCAAAATAAGCAGATTTCATTTGGGAAATGTATTTCTTTTAGCTGTCTCTGTATTGTGGTGAAAACTCTGCCAAACATTTTATTAGTTACTGTCTACACTCCCCCAAAGTACTGTGCACACGTCATTGATGACTTGTCTGAATTGTTATCGCTTATATGTACTGAATTCTTTTATTTTACTTCAATATTCATATAGACAATGATAACACTGCTAAAGAATTTCTTGCCTTATTTGAGACTTTTGACATAGTACAGCATTTAACAGGCCTGACTCACACTTGAGATTATACACTAGATTTGGTTACCAGTAAGGGCCTTAATATTCGTGCTGTGAATACTAGCGATCCAACTCTTTCTGATCACCTCTGCATTTATTTTGAGGCATTAGTTTCCCCCATTATTCAGATGAAATCTCAAATTGTCAAAAAAGAAGGTACCTTAATGAGAATGCCAGTGCTGCATTTATGGAAGCCCTGCCCAATTCATAAATGATAAAGGTAGGAGTTATTTGCCACTGTTAATCGGTTAAAACATCCCCCATTAAAGCCACCCCTTGAGTTCTTGATGGCTAAAAAAAATGTAACTGTGCTGTGTCCCACAAGGATCCATGCTTGGACCCCTCCTATTCAGCCTGTACATGCTTCCACTTTTTCAAATTTTCCAGGAATGCAGTGTTACATATTATAGCTACCCAGATGACACCAGATATATTTAAGGCTCTCACCAAATGACTATGGTCCTATAGACTTATATCTATGTCTTGAAGAAGTGAACAGCTGGATGCAACAAAATTTCCTTCAACTAAACAAAAACAAAAGAAAGAAAATTATTTCTCAAAATAAAAACTAACACCTGTGTCAGGAATCTTGGTTTAATCATTGATGAGGCTCTAAATTTTAATGGCCACATCAAAGCTGTAACAAAATCATCATTCTGGCAGTGGAAAAAACAGTTAAAATGAGAAACCTTCTGCCTACCTTGAGGATTTAGAAAACCTCACTCATGCTTTTGTTTCTAGTAGGGTAGACTACTGTAATGCATTCCTGATTGGCCTTCTCAATAAGACCATTAGACAATTGCATCTCATTCAAAATTCTGCTGCCAGAATACTGACAAACACCAAGAAGACAAAACACATTACTCCAGTTCTCAGACCTTTGAACTGGCTTCCTGTCAAATACAGAATTCATTGTTTAACTGACTGTATGGTCACTGATATTTCAAATTTCAGTAATTGATTACACATATTGGCCAATAATTTAACTACTTGAATCACTGTGCATATATGAATGTAGTTCAATGACCAGCAAGCTTCTGCAAAATGTAGTTGAACTACTAGTTTAATTATGTTTTTCAGCTCTCCCCAACACTGGGAGTTGAAAGGGGGCATGAAGTGAGAGATGTGAGGCAAATATCATGGGAAGCAACAGTAAATATAGTTTGACCCAAAGATTTGGCCGCTTATCAACACAATCAGCTATTCCAGCTCCACCAGTGGCTATAATATGCAGTGCAGCCGGTTAAGGAACTTTCATTTTGCATCCTATTGCAACAACTCCAGAACTTACCTGAAAACCTGCCCCAGGAGCTGCTGATACAGTTCTGCAGAGGAATCATAGTCTGTCCTCTGCCCATCCATCACTGTCTGGTTTGATTCAACAACCGAGCAAACTCCAGCGGACAGTCAGGACTGCAAAAAACATCAGTGGTGCCAAACTGCCCTCCTTAGAGGACCTGTACACATCACAGGTCAAGAAAAGGGCAGAGAACGTTTCTGCAGACCCCTCACATTCAGGACACAAACTGTTTGAACTCCTCCCCTCTGGACGGTGCTACAAATCATTGCACGGCAAAACAACCAGGCACAATGACAGTTTCTTCCCCATGTCGACACTCTGATGAATGGATTAAGTCACTAACATGACTCAATTCTATAACAATCACCTAGCCTAGCTGAATAGTTAACCAGGACTACATTAACATGACCATAATGCAATAAACTG
>NW_018127972.1:3371141-3377029 GCF_001952655.1 Monopterus albus | reverse complement strand
TATCTTTATGAACACTGCCTCTCCCCAATCTCATTCACCCCCACCCCCCTGAATGTCCTACTCTGTTGTATATTATTGTGAAAACACACTAAGAGACTCTGTGCTGGAGAAAAATTCCTTGTATGCTCAACATACTTGCCGATTAAACCTGATGTGGATTCTGAAAATCTGTCATTTCAGTATCAAGGTAATTCATCTAACTCTAGTTACAAACAGGAACAGTTCATACAGCATACCTTTTTAAACCAATTTTCCAAAATACAATATAAAAAAATACAGACCAAATAACTGTGTTTAACTGTAAAGTGTAAATGAGGAAAGGCTGTAATTTATTCAAAAGGTTTGTTCTGGAGATTTGAATGTGCAGATGGCTATGAGGTAGCTTGTATGCAAAGTGGATATTTTGTGTGTTATCATGTCAAACAGCATTTTGCACACTAAAGGAAACGTCAGAGGGTCACCAAATACTGTAGATTAATCCTCTAAATACACAGAGCACATTTAACATTTATCTGGCATAGTTTCAAAGCTACTATAATGTACCTTATCAGTGTTATCAAGAGCACAGTTCCAGCTGGTGGTTGTGTTAGTGGAAAGTTCAGGAGATTACCAAATGTATTAAGACACCATGAAAAAATGGCAGTTGATTGATAAGCGGGTGGAACACTGCAGATGTGGTTAGTGCTGTAACCTCAGAGCAAGAAGGTTTCAGGTTCAAGCCTGGGCCCACCTTTCTGCGTAGAGTTTGCATGTTCTCCCTGTGCCTGCGTGGGTTTTGTCCAGGTACTCTGGCTTCCTCCCACAGTCCAAAGACATGCAGCTTAAGTTGATTGGCAACTCTAAATTGCCCGTAGGAGTGAGTGAGTGAGTGAGTGAGTGTGTGTGGTTGTTTGTCTACATGTGAGGCAGATGAGGCCACACAAAACCATAGTGGATCGCGCAGCCTGCTCCACATGCATTAAGATGACAGTGCCCGTCTGTATCTCTCAGAACTCTCCGCTATTTGAAATTGGGAATAATCGCTTGTTTGTCTAAATGCCAGCCCTGTGACAGACTGGCAACCTGACCTCTTGCCCAGTGTCAGCTGGGATAGGCTCCAGCCCCCCTCCCCCTGTGACCCTATTCAGGAATAAACAGTATAGATGATGGATGGTTGAAAAGGTTGCTTTAACCACACTGTTAGATGGCTTAACACAATGACTGGAAAATGTGCTGATCTACAACACCAACCTAAGCTAAAGAAAGCAAACTGAACCAAAAGGAGGAATTAACACAGTAGTTCAGCAGTACAACTCCACAAAACCAACTGGAGGTATTTGGCATGAGAAGTCTTCCTCTGGCTCTGTGCTGCATTCAACAAAGCAGTCTGGCACAGCACCGGATTAATAACAATCCAGAGATGTGGGTGGTGGGTCACAAAGGATTTCAGTGTTCAGCATTTACTATAAATGTTCTCTTTTTGTGTTAGAGAGACTAATCTCTTTATGGCACTGATTGTTCTTTCTGTTGCCAGCATTCAACTTAGTCATGACAGAGCTTTAGTCACAGGCTTGAACCAAAATGTTCATTTCACTAGTCCATGTCATTACAATATCACATTTATATTAAATGCATTTCAATGTGTGATGTACAAATATGCAATAAATAGGTGCCAGAAGACAGGTTTCAAATAGCTGACAGGTCTGAGAGATACAGACAGGCTCTGTCATCTTAATGCATGTGTAGCAGACTGCATGATCCACTGTGGTTCTGTGTGGCCTCATCTTTTTCACCTCTGTCTCCCTCCACTAACTTCTGACGGTTCTACCCCTCTCACCGTTTAAGCGTTGCTGAGCAGAGTAGACTCACTTTATATGAATGAAGTGAAATAAAGCAAATGTGAAGGTGAGCCTGAAAAGCAATTTAAATCAGAAAAATCTAAATGTTTCAAACTGATGTGCATCCAGCAGCAGTAACGGTGCAGACAATGGAGAAGGAGCAAAGTGGAAACAAAACCACAGCTCCCAGTGAGACCAGTACAAAGACTAGGAAGTATGGAGATAAAATACTCTCAAAAATGTTACAAATGCGTGTTTAACGTTTTGTCTGTAACAAGCGATTTGTGTGTATGTATCATGCCTGCAGTTTGTGGTGCATGTTCTAAATTTTTATATATTTAGAATTTAGAATTTATGAAGCTAAAGTTAATGTTCCGCCCTGCAGAGTTTATAGTTTTTCAGTAGGGCATATTTTAGTGATGCACATATTCCTCCCGACGGAGTTTGTTCTTGTTTTTCAGTGGGACATGCTTTAGTGATACACACCGCTAGTAAGTTTAGCATGAAAACAGTCACAGGTTGTCTCTCCTTCGAATCTACATATCGAACCATCCACTTATCTAGCATAGCACGACAAACCGTGGAACATACATTTAATATATATAAAAATTTAGTACATGCACCACAAACTGCAGGCAACTGGAATGTTCTCTGTTAAAACGTGTTATGTATTAGATATTTTTGTTAATTTTATATAATGTCCATTTGGAATAGCGTTGTGTAAATACTTTTGTTTGGGAAACAGGTTTGGAAACTCAGATGTCCGAGTTTTTCACGTGTCCTTAAACGCACCGTGCATTCGTGGCTCGTGGATTTTTGAGAGTGCAAAAAACACTCTCAAAAATCCATGTGTGCGCGGAAGGTGATTCGTGTGTTAGACGATCCACGCATGCGTAGGTAACAATGTGTACGTACATTCTAAAGAACTGCACACGAAAAATCGATTTTAAGCATTTGTAAAATGTGTTTTATGTGCAGTTTGAACAGCATGACACACACACACAAATGGCTTTATACGTGCAGATTGCGCAGCACGCATTTGTGATCCTCATGACACATACACACAAATCGCTTGTTACAGACAAAACGTTAAACACGCATTTGTAACATTTTTGATAGTATTTTATCTCCATAAGGAAGCGAGTCTAAGTTCACCATCATAAAAGCTGTAACTGAATTATGTAAATAACAATTAGACTCTAGCCCAACAAAGCTATATAAATACATATAATAATGTGTAGGTGTTTCCTCTGCATGTTCTATTATTATAGTTATGGAGTGGGGCGGTTGTCCCTTATTTTTTACACAGAGGTAGCAACCCTACGCACCATCAGGCCTTATAGGAGGATTTGTGTTGTTGTTCTTATTGCTTATTTATAGTTTATTTGCAGTGGATAATACAGAAGTAGAGAAACTTTTAAAAATGGTATATTAAATCACAATTGTGATATTGCTAAAAAAAAAAATCACAATTAGAATGTTTTCCCGATTTGTTCAGCCTTAATTTCCTTCCGGTCTCCAGCAGGCCTGCTTAAGAGCACGTTTCTTTGGTAAAGCGGGTGTAAAACCTTTTTGATTGTCAAATGCTGGAAGTATGAGGTGAAACTGAATCCACGAGATTAGAAAGGACTGTGCTTAAGTCACACAATTTTCCACAGGGCCTGTCGCTGCAGTGAAAGGAGCCTGTAGGCATGACTGACAAAGCATCTTTATGCACCACCAGTATCAGGCCAAATGCAGTACAAAATATATAGCAGCACTAGGAAATATTATGAATATTATAGCAACTAATACAGTTTGTAAATGTCAACTCAGCAACATATCTTTCAAATTCATTGTCTTTTAAATGTGTTGTTTTTTTGGGCACTTCAGTTAATATTGCTGATGCTACCAGTTGTCAGTCAACTGTCTTAGTTCTTCATTCTGCTGAAAAGCACAGCATGAATAATTATGGGCCAGTGTAACTCCAGAATGAAGGTTCAGTGGTCAGGTGTCTCATAATGAAGGGAAGGAACAATCTCTGTAGCAAAATGATGATGCTGATGATGAGTGTACTATATTTTGCCTTAATCAAATCTGAAGGATGAAAATATGCAGTACATCATGTGACCACCCCACCCCATGTTGCACACAAGTGTGTTTTTTTTTTTTATTCCTGGTGTACATCTGAATGACAAGACAAAAATAAACCCAGAGAAATGTTTTAAAAAAACTGGCTCTTCGTTTGAATCACATAAAAACCTGGATATTACATTCAGAGTAGACATTGATTTTCATAACAACAATATCAGATTCACATTAAGTTTTAAAAGCATGCAGGGAAAAAAATGCAGGTATAAATAAATAGCAAATGCTGTATAAAGGGCCAGGAGCCTGAACACAAATAAAATGTAGCTTGATGACCTATGTGCATATGTTTAAGTGGTTTTCATGACTTATTATCAGAAGCATCATAATAAGTCACTTAAAAAAACATGGTAAAATACAGTATTTAAATGAGACAGTGAGTGACAGCTGCTGAGTAATTAACCATGTTAGCATCCCCTGTGGTAATTAACCTTTCACTGTCTCCATAACTCAGTATGTTATTCTAATGGTGAGTGCGGCATAATGAGAAGAGCTAGGAAGAAAAGAGAAGCCTCAAGGTGTCTTGGGGTAATAATGGATATTGAAAGGATTAAATAGATCTTAATCATGCAAAATCTAAAGCCCTGAATATTGATTCCATCCCACTGCGGCTAATAACATGTGAACTATTTACTCGTGTTAGGGCCTAACACCTAGACAAAATTTGAGAGGTTCCTGAGAGGAAATATGAATGTACTCTGAAGCTATCTGTGTGTAAATTGGCTGACCAACAACGATGGAATAAAGTTCCCAGATGGTTGAAATCACTGATCATCTGGATCACAGTGGCAGCATGCTAACCAAATTGTGTAGAAAGCCATGTTATCCTGGTCCCAAAATGTTCCCAGTCCAGAGGTGATATGTAATCTCTCCAGCGTGTTCAGGGTTTCTCCAACTCAGAAGAAATCTAGAAGGAACGTCACTTAAGAAAGGCATCCGGGAGACCCAACCTACCTCAACTGGCTCCATCTGATGTGAGGGAGCAGCAGTTCCACTAAACCCTCCTGCCAAGAAAACTTACTTTACTTGCATCTGTGATCTGATTAGTTTAGTTGTTAACCAAAGGTTACACCCATGTGAGGCTTGGAAAGTACATCAACTTAACTGGAGCTTAGCCTTCAGGCTGAACTCCCTCTTCACCATTATGCTACACTAGTCCAGCTGTCAGTCCCATGAACCATAATACATTCACTTGCAAATGAGACTTAAATACCTAAATACCTCCTTCACCTGGGGTAGCAAGTCACATCCATTGTTCTATGGTAGATAACCGTAGCCTCAAACTTGGGGGTGCCTCTCATATGTATGTGATCTGCAAATATGCAGTTTTAGCCATAGACAGTTATCCAGGTAAGTGTACCAGCAGAGATCTTATGCAGCAGGGATGGTGAATGGTTTGTGGTAAACACATAAAGCAGAACATCTTTCTAGAGGAGTGGCTTAACTATCTGCTGACTGACCCTTATGATAAGAAATGCCAAAATGCTTTTTCCAAGGTAAAGAATCAACCTTCCAGTTCAATCCAAGACAACACTGAAGCAATGGAAAGAATCTCAACAAGAACAAAGCTGTACAAGCTTTAGAAAGGTACTGTTTATTCATGGGGTGTATTTGATTCAGTTATATTGCATGGATGCCTCTTTGTTTTGCCCGCCATCTACAGTGAGGAACAGAAGTATTTGAACACCCTGCGATTTTGCAAGTTCTCCCACTTAGAAATCATGGAGGGGTCTGACATTCACATTGTAGGTGCATTCCCACTCTGAGAGACAGAATAAAAAAAAAAATTTCAGGAAATCACATTGTATGATTTTTAAAGAATTTATTTGTCTTGCACTGCTGAACATAAGTATTTGAACACCTGAGAAACAGCAAGAATTCTGGCTCTCAAAGACCTGTTACTGTGCCTTGAAAAAGTCCACCTCTACTCCACTCATTAATCTA
>NW_018127972.1:3357685-3370230 GCF_001952655.1 Monopterus albus | reverse complement strand
TTCAGCAGTGCAAGACAAATAAATTCTTTAAAAATCATACAATGTGATTTCCTGAAATATTTTTTTAATTCTGTCTCTCAAAGTGGGAATGCACCTACAATGTGAATTTCAGACCCCTCCATGATTTCTAAGTGGGAGAACTTGCAAAATCACAGGGTTTTCAAATACTTCTGTTCCTCACTGTATATGTCTTTGTTAAGAGAAACATAATATCCAATAAATGTCATCTGAGTTGGTAAGTGCATCTCCAGTGACTATGTGATTTCTTTTTATAGCATCTTCCACACACTCAGCAAAGAGTAATTGCAAGTTGGATTTTTCTTTTTGAGGAAGTCACAAACTCATTTTGATGTTCCCTCATTGGGTTACTCCACATGAGTGCAATATAGGAGTCCAGCAAGAAAGAGAGTGTACACCATGGTGTGTGTGACAAGACATCCAAAGCCTCATTTTGACCATAGTGGAGAAAGGTCACACTGAAAAGTATTTTCAGTGGATTTTTTTTTATTGGTTTTTCATACATTCTTCAGAGATTGGGCAATGTTAGAAGCAAAAATAATCTTATTATTGTGGTGACTTTGTGGTTTGCACTGTCACCTCACAGCAAAATTTTGGCCTTGTGTCTGAGCCCCTTTTACCATGTGCTTCCTATGTGGGTTAAAACAGGATTCACTGTGTTAACAATTTCTCTCATTTGATTCTGACTACCTATCTGTTAACTGAATGCTCAGTCATTTTTGGGATTCATCCTTTATAATGTCTTTATGACATATAACAAAATATCTGTTATGGCTTTCATATGAATGAAGTGAAAAAAGTGGCAATTCAGTCTAAGCTACAAGTCTCTACCAATTTTTCACCTGACAGGTTCAACAGCAGCCCAGCCAAGCTACATGTCTCTCATCAAATAAGAACAAAAGTGTACAGACATGCAGACCTGCAGCTCTGGGAAGCTTCCCTTATGCACATCAATGCTTTGAGTTAAATGCTGACCTATTTCTGAATACTAGCAATTACAACGCTAACATGTTGATGCTGTATTTAACAGGTAAATTCGAAGATGTTACTGTGAAGGTTTTATCTTAGGGACTCAAACACTGTCGGAGAGTTTGACAGTATATCCTTATTTTCTCAGTTAGTCCAGTGCATCATTTATCAGGGAAACTGGATTATTAACAGGAGCCCATTTGCACATAGTTCAGTTGATTCCAGTCAACCAAGGACATAGGCACAATCATATAGTGTAAGAGACTCAGGATGTAGCCAATCTGGCAAGCAGATGGAAAGCCATGGCTTAAACACAAAGAGAGAGAGAGAGGAGTTGAGTAGCTGAAAGTGCAGAGGGCAGAGGCAGGTAACAATGGTGGGAAACAAACAAAGGGAGGATGTGACTGGGCCTGAAACTAAAAAGAGGGCAATGTAAGGTGAGTAGACAAAATAAAAGTATGAAACAGTTATTTATCACAAAGTACAGCTGACATAGATGGAAATGTCGTTGCTTCTGCGGATATTTGGCTAAGAGATTACCGAGGCCAGTAGGATTTATCTTCTGAAAACCATTTGTGTCTGTACCAAATTTTGTACCAATCCATCTAGTATATGCTAAGATACAGTATATCACTCCATCAGTGAAAACCTTATTTTGTTGGTGGCAGTAGTGACAAAGTCATTAGGCATCATTCTAACAAAAGTTAATAGTAATATGTTTAACAGTTGTTGTTCTTGTGGACTGACAGGGCAACATTGCCATGCCTAGAGCCACACCACTAGTATGACTAAAAATGCCACAGACAAAAGTGTGAAGCGCCTTTCAACAAGGAGACAGCTGTCACTCTCATTTGCACAGCTGATGTAGCCACAGTGAAATAATATTAAATTAGGAGACATTATGAAGAGATAATGCTAGAAAAAATGAGACTTTGATAAAAAATTTACATAATGAATACATGTATTGAGCACTTGGATTTAATTAGAATTTTCTAGTAGCCTACACGTTTTACTGACACACTTTTCACTGAACAGTAATAACAATACAATACAACAATACAATAAATAGGAATAAGAGTACTTAAAAATAGAGACCCGTACAGATCTGTATAATCTCTACAATGTATATTTACAAGTATTGCACTGAGGAAAAGTATTGACCTTTGACCACCAAAATCTAATCAGGTCATCCTTGAGTAAACACTTGTGCCAGATTTGAAGAAATGGACCTAAAACATAATGACATAATGCAATGTTTACCACAGTGCACTGTGGGTGAAAAGCAGGGACAACATAATGTACTATTGCTACAAGCAATGACAAGTAATGGTAACGTTCATTCCCATGGAAAAATCACTGTCAAATCGATCTCAAAATGATTCAGTGTTTTCATGGCCTTATTTCTGATTGAATTTATCAATTTCTGTTACCTCTTGCTGTCTTGTGGAAGCTTGAAAAAATGCAGCTCTGCATTTGTCATACGTTTGATACACACAATGGCACAACAATTAACATAAACCATTTTAAGATCTTTTTGATGCAAATTATCCCATGCAAATGAAGATTAACATTACTTGTCACTGCTTGTACTAATAGCATGCATTAAGCTCCCATCTTTCACCCACAGAGCACCATGGTAAACATTGCTTTACATGAGTATGTCTTAGGTCCATTTCCTCAAGGTGTTCCTTGTCATGATCGGTGCTATTTTTGAGTGGGGAGTGATCTCCTTCTATTTTCATCTCTGGCTACTGCTGCTGATCTGCTGCACCTGAGGAACGGATGCCACCTGTGCTTCATCACCGTTGCTTGTATAACCTATCTGATGTTACCCCTCAGCTGCCAGATGGTCTGTTGCTGTATGCAGAGATCTCCAGCCATTCTGACAGCATCTATACTAAGCCTGTGATTATCTATTGCCTAATTCTGCGTCTGCTTTTTGTCTCCACCTGTGTCCTTTATCTGGTACCTGTTTTGGAAACACCTGTTGTCTGACCTAAAATTCAGCCCCTGGTTTATGTCTTTGCCCGCTCTCCTTCTAGCCAGTAAGTCAAGGACCTCTACTGCCAGAAGAGTGTGTTTTTGTAGAGCTTATTTTCTGCTTACCTGAATCTCTCCACACACCATTTTGAAATCACCTGATATTCTGGCAATTTTTTGATTTATTCTGAGCTCAGTTGATTTTCTGTGCACATGTTATGTGCAGTCTTGTGTGCTATGTCAAGACCCTGGACACACCAGTTAGAACGTAACCAGACTTGCCACTCATGTTCTTGAAATCTGTTTGTCCTCAGTTTCCATCAATTCCCTCACTTGCATTGTTATAGTCCCACTCATGTAAGATGTGAGGAAAATGTGAGGAGCGAGGACTCAAGGAAACATTTTATAAATGCCATGAGACGTCCTTTGCTCAGATCCTTCATCTGAAGTGTCCGGTCACCAACTCCTCTCAGATAAAGGGGAGTGTCAATTCACAAAAAACATCTGTGAAAGATGGTCTTGTGTATCCTGGTCATGGTTCCTTCAGCACCATCCTGGGTCCTTAGAGCCGATATAAGTGATTTGGAATGTAGTCGCTCAACTGGAACGACTTCCGGGTCGACCGAGAACATAGGAATGATCTCTTAAGAGACATGAGACATACCCTGTGTCTCCTCCTAGGTTACCTAACTTCACTGCCATATCGCATGATGCCTTGCAATAGTCTCAACTATCCACTCTCAGCTCCAGACTGGCTTTGCACCGTACATTTATTCCACAAACGTTTAATCTTTTATCAGTCATACATCTCTCTTTGTGTGCTACTTTGGCAAATTCTGGCAGTTCCTGACATATCGTGTTCACAAGAATGGGCTTACAAACAAACAGCCCAAAGACATAATGACTCCAGCTGCGGTTATCACCAGCGCGGAGGCATAAAAATATGGATACAAACTATCTCTTGTTATTTCAGTCAAGCTACATTTTGCTATTCTTTATTCAGACAGCTTTTTTAAAATTTTCATTTCAAAATATGACTTCATTAATACAAAAGCTTCATTAATTCAAATAAGCTTTCTACTAAAGATACTTCAAATACAATAGCATGATAAAAGAAAAGGACAAAGTAAAGTTTTCTGTAGATTCTTTTTGAATGGTAACCATAGAGCCATAAAAACACCCATCTTTGGCTGTGTTATAGCTGTGACCTTTTCCATTATAAATTCCACTTTAACCTTTTATTTCCATTGTTTGGGGCTTATAGCTGCAGTCACAGGATTGTGATCACTTTTCTTTAGCTACTAAGTGTTTTTTGTCATTTCATTATGTAAAGGGATCTATAACATAACTTTGAAAGCTTGAAGTGTCATGATTCTGTCCCTCCTGCTTCTGGTCTCATGCTTTTATTTTGACACTACCTCCTGTCCCCAGCTCACCCTGACTCCCGGGAACTTTATCTCATCACCCACATTGGTTTCACCTGCTTCTCATTACTCACACCTGGTTACAACAGCATATAGGCAGCTTCCCCACACCAAGAAGCTGCCAGATCATTGTAACTCCAGTTCAAACTTTCCAGCATCATTCTTGTATCTGTGATTCCTGTTTTTGACCCCGGATTGTTTTTGACCACTGTGTATTGCCTTGCCCTCCTGATTCGGACTGTCTTCTGTGTAGTGATTATCGAACTTTTCTCTCTGGCCTCTCATTTTGGATCCCTTGGCTGTTGCTCATATTAAAGAGACAATTTCCGCTTTTACTCATCTGGCATTATAATTGAGTTCACCCTCAATATCACTGGCAGCTTCACAAGCTGATCCTGACATGAAGTTATATAAAAAAAATAAAATGTGTCTTTCAATATCTTCCAAACTACAGTAGCTCATAATGTGTGACAGATCTCCTTGCTGCCCACACCCCCTTCAACACAATCCTAAAGAGCTTCCATATTTGTCCATTATGACAGGTCTGAAATGTTTGTTTTTGCTCTTTTTGTTAGTGAATGGCAAAACAGGTGTGTTTTGCACAATAAAAAGATTTAGTTCATTTTCTTTCCATTTTACAACTTCTGCTGTTACTTTGCTGGATGCCTGGGAACCTTGCAGTAACAGGACGACAGGAAGCCACTGCTCATGGCTGAGAAATAGTAAGAACATAATTGCCTGTAAAACATTAATTTATATTTTTTACAGAGATTTTGTATGAATTAAATGTTCAGAATCAGAATCAGTTTATTGGCCAGGTGTGCTGGACACACGAGGAATTTGACTCAGGTACATCGGCTCTCAATGTGCAAACAATAGACCAGCATAAGGCTGTGTAATATAACAAAATAGCAGTATTAACATCAATAAACAGTGCAAACAATGCAGAAATAGCAGTATAAATAGACAGTAAACAATGCAGACAACAAGGGAATGTTCATTGAAATGAGATAATTAGGGATAAAAATAGAGTACTTAAAACAGAGTACTAGAGACCTGTACAAGTCTATAATCTGTACAATGTATATTTACAGGTATTGCACTCAGGGTTATTGTTCTGTCATACTGTCGTGGGTTAAGTGTTCATCAGAGTGACAGCCTGGGGGAAGAAACTGTCCCTGTGCCTGGTTGTCTTAGTGCACAGTGACCTGTAATGCCGTCCATAGGGGAGGAGTTCCAACAGTTAATTAGTGAGCTTTAGATACTGTATGAAAACTGGATTTTGATACCTTTGAACAGGGATAAACATTAAAGCTACACTGGTCCATTTGTCAGAAAACGTATAGACACTAGGCTCCACTCATGGAGGGTTAATTCACCAGTCAGATTATCTGTGTTAGCAGCTGCTCTGCCTCCCACACCTTTATAGAAAGAAACTTTCAGTCTGCAGGTTGTGCGTTTATTTGCTTCTGATCCCTGAGGTCCAGCCTGGAAATATTAACCACTCCACTCATAAAACACCTCCTCAGTAGGGGATTTTCAAATAATAAAACAATTTAGAGGCAGTCATTTTGTGGAGGTGACTGTCACTGAGACAAGTTGAGAGTCCTGGTGTCGTGTGCATATTGTGTGAGGCTAGAAACCTTCAGTATATGTGCTATAAACGCTCTGAAGGGATGAGGAGGATGCCCTGTAGAATGATTAAGAATTCCCTGCCGGCTACTGACTGCTGCATTAGTATGGATGCTGAGTAGGTGAAAGTCCTCTTCTAGATGCTGTGACCCTCGGCTGCTGTCAGATATGCAGACACTTAAAGGCAATAACAGACAGGAACCTCAAAGGTAATGAAACCACATAGAGTCCAAAAGTGCTTCCTGGTTGTCTAGACACCTTACAGGCCTTTGTGCCTGCCCCTCAAACACACATACATCACTCCCTCTCAAACACGCTCTCTTTCAATGACACTATTACTTCATCTGCAAGTTCATTTCCATTCTGAGCGCTCGGTGCTGGTGGGTCAAAGCCCTGATTGTGTGGAGAGCTGATGGAGGCAGACTTTCACTTCACTGTGCCTTTATGAGGGAGGAGGAGGCTTCCCTCAGGCTTCCTCCTCTTACATCACTGTCCTCTGGCTGCAGCACAGCATGGAAGGCATAAAGGTATTCATAGTAGCCACAGTAGCCTAGAAATGAGACTGCTGGGGAATGATACAACTCAAGTTGGTGGAACTGGGAAATGATGTGGAAGGGGAATGGAAAGGGTAGTGATGGATGCAATTCAGCAACTTGAGCACTATTGGTTTCTTCCAGCTAATTCCATTTGACCAGTGGCAAAATCTTTTTTAATCATGTTTATTTTCCATTCAGTTGCCATCATAGGAGAGCCAGTGAGAATGAACATGAAAAATATCAACACAAATCAATAGTCATTTAGAAAATAGATTTTTCAAAGTAAAGTTTCAAATGAAAATTCTGTACAAAAATATAGTTCTAACACCAACAGGTAATGCTATGGAAACAATATATTTGCTTTGCAGAGAAGTGGCTTAGCACCTGGTCTTAGCCTGAAGTGGACTGTCACTACATGCACATAAATACTGAACTGCAGATCTACTACTTATATTACTTCCATTAAGCTGCAGATAAAACACTTTGATATGAGTTTTATCCTTCAATAACATGTACATGCATATGTGGCCACATGTTCATTGTATATATTGCATGCATGAAAGTTTTTCATGGGAAGCGTAAACACCCATTTTTAGCTTAAACTTACCCCTTTCACATATTCAGAAAACCAATTTAAATCAAGAGACAGGTATTGTTTGTCTCTTATTTACAAGATGCCAACTTACTGCCTGGTTCCAGACCTCTCATTTCCAATCCACATTGCTGATCTGTTCAATCATTCACAAAACTTTGGGGTTGTACCCAGTGATACTGTAACTGTAAAAGAAATCAGAACTTATAAAGTCTGATTAACACTGAAATCATTTCTTCCTACATACTGTAGTTAGCTAGTGTGGAAGATTAGGGCAACCTTAAAAAATATATTTGAGTTCTGACTTTTTTCAAAAATTTGACTTTAAAATTCTGAATTCTGTATGGTGGTGTGGTGCTTGTCACTGTTGCAGTGTTGCAGTAAAAAAGTTCCAGGTTTGACCCTTGGCCAAGACTGGTGCTTTTCTGTGCGGAGTTTGCATGTTCTCCCTGTGCCTGTGTGGGTTCTCTCCGGGTGTTCGGCATCCTCCCACAGTCCAAAGACATGCAGCTTAGGTTGATTGGTGACTCTAAATTGCCTATAGGAGTGATTGTGGGTGTCTGTCTCTAAGTGTCCGCCCTGTGATAGACTGGTGACCTGTCCAGGGTGTACCCCACCTCTTGCCCAGTGGCAGACAAGATTGGCTCCAGCCCCCTTGTGACCCTATTCGGGATAAGTGGTATGTATGGAATTTAGAAATTTTTAAAAATCAGTTTTAAAGTCCCCATGACATGCTCATTTCCATCCATTAATGTTTAATCTTGGGTACCAGTGACGATGAAAAGGCAGAGGAGTTGAATCAATGATGAGGAAAAGGCAGGCGAGTTGAGCTTGTCTACGGTGAGAGGTAATTCATTCAACTATGATGGAACAGGTGTTGGACAGGAGTCCAGGTGGAGACGAGGAAGTACACAGGTGAGTGGCATAACTCTGGAGACAGCTCACTCTGTGACGAGGAACAGGAGCAAGACAGGAGCCCAGGAGGTGACGAGGAAGTCCACAGTACTGGAGCTCAGGTAGCGACAAAGAGCAGACAGGAAGAGACAGGTAAGCAGATTAGCTGGTACTTGGGACAGCACGAACTGGCAAAAGTTAGGCACAGTGTAAGGTAATGTTGGCCACAAAACATTCGGTAGGTACAGAACAGAATGGCACCCAGGTTAAATAGTGTCTGGCTGATGAGATGATTGTAAGCAGTTGTGCGGCTCATCTCCCGACATGCCCTGCCACTCAACCTCTCTGCCTGATTAAGAGAGAGAGGGAGCGCTGGCAGAGGACCTAACAATATAATGCTACGTGACTTCACATGAGTCTGGGAATCCGCTAAGAGGGTCTTGTGGCCACTCTTGGAGGTACAAATTATACTGTTTGCTGTGATCCCACAGCTGCTTTTCCATGAACTGACAATAAGAGCTATTGTTCGGAGACATGGACACAGGGGATGCTAGATCATCAGGGCTCAGGAATACATGCACTGTCTGATCACATCCTCTGCGATCTATGTGAAGGTTGCAGACGTGACCTGACTCTTAAGCTTTGGTTTGTGTTGAGATATTGTTTGTGTGCTGTATGGCATCACTATGTGTGGACATTAGTACTGGGGGGAAATATCAGCAAGCGCAGAGCAGGTCAGAGATGGAGAATTGTTTTGTTTGTTTGTTTTTACGGGTTTTACGGGTTGTGAATGTCACTGAATGTTAGTGCTGTGGGATGAATGACAGTCCATTTTCTCCTCTGTTTTCTTCACTCAGGCTCTCCAGTGTTGACAAATGGAGAGGATCAGAGAGTGTAAGGCGAATGATGCAAAGTGTCTGATATTCTAGCGTGGATGTGACACTGGAATAATGTGAAATCTATCAGAATAATGAGGTGACACTGAGACTTGACCCCTCAGCATCTGTGTCTATTTGTCTGTGTTTCCAGCAGCCACCAGCCAGTGCTGTTCATTTCATGTTGTGATGCAATATTTCATTTTCACTTTACTGTGCTGCTCTAACCAGGGCTGGAAGAGCTAGTTTATGTACTTATGTATTAATAATAATACACATTTATCAGCAAAATAAATATCAAAAGTACAAGTACTGCTTATGTAGCTGAATTCTGTTTATAATGTTATAGTACATTATTAAATTATTATAGCTTATACAATTATGTGTAAGTACTGTAGCATTTTTATAACGCACAAGTCATAGGGAGGTGGCGTGAGTGGATGGTGCATGTAATAACTACAGGGCTTTGACATCCCATGGGTGCTTAACTTTAGTTATTAAAACACTTGGTTAAGGTTAGGTCAAAGATAGTGGTTTGTTTAAATATTTATAAACTCAGTGTACTATGTCTTGTGCTTATTTAAGTGCAGGGCCACCATCGTTCTCTATTATTAAAGCATATAGTGGCAAGTGTAGTGTTTTAATTATGCACCCATTAGATCCAAGAAGGGGATCACCAACTGAAAAAAATGGATAACCCAATCTTTTACGCTGTGGCTACTCATATATAATGACCCCAGGCTATTGGTGCCAAAGAACTTTCACCCAGTCATTAAATCTAAGGGTTAACTTATTTTATCCACCAGCGTTGTGTGTTTATTTGGCAATAGTCACACTGTTGTAGCTGATTCCACTCCCATAACTTACTGTTACCTTTACTATTTAACACAATTACTGTAACTTTATGTTATCATGAGTCACTTTCCATTTCTTCACACATCAGTACAGTGTTAATTACCTGTTTTGTATTAAATCTGGTTCTAATTACTATTACTAGTATTAGTATTATATATTATTCCTATTTTAGGTATTTTTGTAAGAGCATCTCATCAACAGTGTTCTCTTGGGGGACCTGAATAATAGCAGGACATTCTCTACCAAGCAATGGAAACAGGCCTGAATATAAACTGTGTTTTAGTATGTTATAACCCCTCACTACCTCCCCAAGCGTAATGACATATCCAACTCCACCATCTGAATTACTAAGTGCGATGTTTGAAGTTCACTGGGAAAATACTATTACCCTGTTTTTGTGTGTTTCAGTCTTTAATACTTTGTTGCCTTTATGTAACTTTTTTATTTTAAGACTAAGTGTTGTTTCTGGCTTTTGACTCCTTACCTGACTCCAAAGGAGAGCTGCACAAAAACTCCTATATGCCTAGACTGTCTGTTTATGCATAAATGGCAAATAAAAATCTTGACTTGACTTGACTTGACTATTACTACTATACAGCAGCATGGTATCAGCAGTAGAATCCTTCAAGTTCCTGGGCTCCACAATTTCCCAGGACCTGAAGGTGATGTCCAACATCAGCACCATCACCAAAAAGGTGCAGTAGAGGATGTGCTTCTGCACCAGCTCAGGGAGTTCACCCTGCCCCAGGAGCTGCTGTCAGTTCTACAGAGGAATCATCAAGCCTGTTCTCTACTGATCCATCACTGTCTGGTTTGGCTCAACAACCAAACAGGACAGAAACAGACTCCAGCAGACAGTCAAGACTGCAGAAAGAATCATCAGTACCAGCCTGCCCTCCATGGAGGACATGTACACCTCATGGGTCAGCAGGAGGGCAGAGAAAATTTCTGCAGACCCCTCACATCCTGGTCACAAACTGTTTAAACTCCTCCCCTCTGGATGGCACTACAGGTCACTGTACTCCAAAACAACCAGCCACAAAGACAGTTTCTTTTCCCATGCCACCACGCTAATGGACACTTAATCCATGACTGTGAGATTGGACACAGCAATCACCCCAGTGCAATAAACTGTAACTATAACCATGTATATATCAGTCTGAAAGCTTTTCTGCCATAATGTATATATACGTATGTACATATATTTATAAAATCTGTTTTCTTTTCCTCTTATTCCTTGTCTATATAAGACGACAACAGCCCCCAGTGCAACAAACTGTAAATATAACTGTTGTACATAACAACCTGAAAGGTCCTTGCGCCTGTGTGTATATGTGTGTATATATTTAAAATTTTTTTTTTCTTTTATTCTTTTTCTTATTTTAATTGCACAAATTTTCCTATTTTCTTGTTGCCTTACAAAAGCACATTGAGAGCCTCTGTACCGAGTCAAATAAGTGCTGTTAAAATCCTGAAATAAGCTCACTTTTGCTACTAAAAAGTGTCAGTGCCATACTATTAAGGACAGGTTTCAGATGCAGCTAAATGCCTCTTAATGATATGAATACATTTTATTAGAGTAATAGGCTGATCTCAGTACTTTGTTTACAACTTTGTTGTCTAGCTTAATCGTGACTGCAGTCAACCTCCATAGTGTGGCTTATTGGTTTATTTTATTGTTGTAATTATTTTTCTTTTTTTCACAGTGTGTGTATTTTTGAGAGCTGTTACCACAAAATGACTGAGACACACAACTGAGTCTTTTGTCACCAGGTACCAGTGCTGTCATTTTATTTTGTTTACATGAAAAAACAGCCAGATTGTTTGTTTGAGAGAGCTGTTATCACAAAGGTGACTGAGACACGCAGTTTATTCTCTTGTTACCAGACAATAAAGGGCAAGTTGGAGCCTAGTGATTATCACCTGAATTTGATTACTCACACATTACATGAAAACAAGTGCACAGTTTAGTACAGTGACACAGGGTGACATGGTCCTTCATTACCATGAACACATTCAATGTCCCGTTGCCAGAAAAAAATCACTAGAGCCCCAAATATAGATTAATCCATTGCTGAAAATATTACCTAGCAAATGCCCTATTTCCTCATGTTTTTTTGTGAAAAACTATAGTGTCCAGCTGTTATTACAGTTTTAAATTAAACATATTTGTGAGATGCTAAAGATTAGAGATAAGATGAACCAGCTGGTTTGAGAGCAACAGACGGGGTACAGAGGAAAAAGGTACTGAGAGATAGGCTAATACTTGAGACGATATAAAATATTACCAGCTTTATCTTTAAATAGCTCTGCCTTTCAGTATGAATATCTTTCCGTGGCAGTGTATATTTCTTTATACAATTCCTCATTAAGTTGATGAAAAACAAAAAACTGGATAGCATTACATTCCCTGCAGCATATTGTATATGAACTTAACTACTTAGAGGAAGAGTTGTTCTCCAGCACAGCTCCACATAAACACTACAGAAACCTAATAAAACTTTAAACATTGCAGTGATTAACATGTGTCGCTGGGTGCTACAGTAATTTCTATTATGCAGCTCTTTCAATTACCTGCAGTGAAGCCAAATGCACTTTGTTCTCCTGGACAATCAGTCAAAAGACAACTGAAATGATAGCAGCTTTCTACTGTATATTTATAGCTCACCAAGGCAAGGTGACATTGGAAGATTGTTATTGCAGCAGCAGTGAGTCTGTTTCATTGGAGTGGATAATAATTCACTATTGCCCTACAGGGACAGCATTTAAA
>NW_018127972.1:3342239-3357665 GCF_001952655.1 Monopterus albus | reverse complement strand
ATGGAATATCCCACAATAAAGCAACGCCCTACACGCCAACCGTATATAATCTGTCGAATTTCTCAGCAATCTAACATCAACCAAAGATCCATTTGAGGTGGTGGCATTTTTTTCCCCTAAGATGTGATGTTTCCAAAAACTTATCTCTTGCTACCTGTCTAACAAATACAGTACACACCCACCTACTGCAACAGGGATGTAAAAATTCACAGCTAACAAAGAAATGCTGTATGAGTTTTAAAGAAACACATCAGTCAGCTGTCAGATGCTTTATTGCATTGCTCCTCTCAGGCATAAACACAGTAATGGAACCTCTGGAGACAGCTGAATATGCCATGTCACATCCAGCAACAACATGTAGAATGTAGTTTATGTGTATGATGAGAGGACAGCAGCTGAAAATAGGATATAAAATGTGTCGCTTTTGCTTTTTGTTTCTGCGGTTATTATTTAGAGACAAGCAGTCCTCCCCTGGACTTAGTTTGTATTCCTAGAGGGAGATGTGTTGGTTATAGAGATTCAAGGTGCTGAGTTCCTGCCCAAAGCAGGGTGCAATTACTCAAGCCATGTCAGTACTGATCTCAGCTTAAACACTGCTGCTGCCACTATCATAAATCATTGTAAACTGCTAAATCGTTAGAAAACAAATGTGACATCTTTGACCTGGTTCTTGACTGGTTACATTTTTACCTGAGTAGGGCAGTGTCATAGGTCTTGGTCCACTATTATAATGTTTTTGTTTAGTGAGAATCAGTGACCCTTTTATTTGTTCACCATCCATAACATCATTTTTTATTTGATTTATCTTATGTAAAATTTGTTTATCCGAATTCTTATTATTGCTAATGTTAATCTGTTGATTTGATTTGATTTGATTTATTCTTTCAAACATGTAGAAACAAAAGATATCTGATACTGTTTTGCCAATAGACCACTGTTTTACCTTTTCAAGATGTGTTTTATCCATGAAAACTAGAATTGCCACCTCATGGTTGTATGCTTCTGCCAACCAGTCAAATTCATGGGAATGGGACAAACATGAGGATATGATGACCTTGACCTTTGACCACCAAAATCTAATCAGCTCATCCTTGAGTCCAAATGGACACTTTTCTTAAATTTAGAAAAGATTCCCTCAAGGGTGTGTGGCTATATGTTGGTGGGGGTGGGGGTTAACTGTTTTGTACTTCATGAAAAGTTGTGGTGGAAAGGCAGATACTGACAAATAATCTTCTTTCACCAGAAACACCTGGAGAATGGCCGAAACGCAGGGACAACAGACAAGATGAGGCACATGACAGGCTGGTGGATCCAGATCTACTGCAAGTGCTGAAAGAATGAAGGTGGCTTGGATTAAATAAGCATGGTTAGTGGTACCATTAGTGTAGTATCAATCACACGGTGAGAGTCATGTTTGTCTGTTTGTGTAATAAACTGTGTGTGTGTGTGTGAGAGAGAGAGAGAATGACACACACAGAGAGAAAGACAGAGAGAAGTCACTGAGGCAGAGGAGAGAGTGAGAGAATAGTTAAATGTAAATGAGCTTACTTAAGATTATTTAAACAATGAGGTTTCCTTAACTAGATTTTCAATGAATTATTATTATGCTTTGTATATTTAATAAAATCAAAATTCTGGCATTTTTGGGCACAACAATCTCAAAAAAGGCCCCCAAAATCCTGGAAAGAGGAAGTAAAGAGTGATCCTCACCTAACCAAGATGCTTTTGTTCAAAAACCAAGCCAAGTAGTTTGTGTGACAGTGTAATAAAACCATGATGGTTTCATAATGTTTCCATGACCAAACAGTTTGGACATGTTCATAGCTGTTTGATGACAAAAGTTCGTAAAGCTTGCCAGTGCAACATATGCTGTTGTTAATTTTGCCAGCCCAGGAACTGTATTTCAGGAGATGTTTATATGAGTCATGGGAGAGAAAAGGCAAATTACCACATGGGTTGTATAGGTTGGAGAACTTGTGGTTCTGGTGGGTTATATATGCTTAACAATGTTATTTCTGGTACTCCTCTTTTACCTTTAACTAATATAGTGTATAGCTACCATCTACAGAGACTTTCTTAGCATACAGTGGCATATTTTTTAACTGATATTCTAGCCTCTCTTTTTGCTGAACTGTGGGAAGATGAAAACATCTTAGCATTTGCAAGCTGTTCCAATTTTATATATTCCTGTTTTAATTTAAACACACACACACACACACACACACATTCAAGCCAGTTACACCATTAAGCTGATAAATATTTGTTTACAGCAGTCTCCCTTCCTTTTGGTTTAGTTATCACTTCCCACAAGGAATCACAATCATAAAAATTATCTTACCAACAATAATTCCATAGGGAAATATGTTATACAATTTTAAATAACCGATAATGATAACAATAACAATAGTAAAAAACGCACTGTTGAAATTGGAATAATCAACTAAATAGCTTACTTTGTTATATAGTGTGGGTTTTATCACAGGAAGCACAGCAGTGTGGGGGTTAACGCTGTCGCCTCACAGGTTCCAGGCTCAAGCCTGGGCCAACCTTGGGCTTTTCTGTGCAGAGTTTGCATGTTCTCCCTGTGCCTGCATGGGTTCTCTCCGGGTACTCCAGCTTCCTCCCGCAGTCCAAAGTCATGCAGCTTAGATTGATTGGAGACTCTAGTTTCAAACATGTAGAAACAAAAGATATCTGATACTGTTTTGCCAATAGACCACTGTTTTACCTTTTCAAGATGTGTTTTATCCATGAAAACTAGAATTGCCACCTCATTGCCTGTAGGAGTGAGTGTGAGTTTGTGGTTGTTTGTCTACATGTTAGCCTTGTGATAGACCGGCAACCTGACTGTTATACAGTCAAGGGATAAATGGTCATCAGAGGGACGGCCCAGGGGAAGAAACTGTCCTTGTGTCTGGTTATTTTGGCGTACAGTGACCTGTAGCACTGTCCGGAGGGGAGGAGTTCAAACAGTATGTGTCCAGGGTGTGAGTCAGCTCATCCTTGAGTCCAAATGGACACTTTTCTTAAATTTAGAAAAGATTCCCTCAAGGGTGTGTGGCTATATGTTGGTGGAGGTGGGGGTTAACTGTTTTGTACTTCATGAAAAGTTGTGGTGGAAAGGCAGATACTGACAAATAATCTTCTTTCACCAGAAACACCTGCCTTCTTGGTGATGGTGCTGATGTTGGACATCTACAGTCAGACAAGATGAGGCACATGACAGGCTGGTGGATCCAGATCTACTGCAAGTGCTGAAAGAATGAAGGTGGCTTGGATTAAATAAGCATGGTTAGTGGTACCATTAGTGTAGTATCAATCACACGCTGAGAGTCATGTTTGTCTGTTTGTGTAAGTGAAGCCCAGGAACATGAAGGACTCTATTGCTGATAGAGTGCTGCTGAGTATGGTGAGGGAGGGTAGTGGGTGGGGTTCCTCCTGAAGTCCACTGTCATCTCCACTGTTTTGGTTGTTGCGACCACACCACAGGCCCACCTGTTCCACCTCCAATATGTAGGCCAATTTGTCACCATCTGATGATGAGACTGATGTGTGTGTGTGAGAGAGAGAGAGAATGACACACACAGAGAGAAAGACAGAGAGAAATGAGACTGATGACTGTGGTGTCATCTGTGAACTTCAGGAGTTTAACAAAGGGGTTCTCCGAGGTGTATTCATTGGTGTATAGAGAAAACAGCAGTGGGGAGACACATCCTTGGGGACACCTCTGCTAATTGTCTGGGTGTTGGATGTGGTTTTCCACAGCCTCACCTGCTGCTTCCTTTCTGTCAGTAAGCTACTGATGCACTGACAGGTGTGGGCAAACACAGTGAGCTAGGTCAGTTTAGAGTGGAGGATGTCCAGGATGATGGTGTTAAACACTGAGCTGAAGCCCACAAAGAGGACCTGTGCATAGGTCCCAGGGGAGTCGAGGTGTTGCAGGATGCGATGCATTGCCCTGTTCACTGCATGATCCACTGACTTGTTTGCCTAGTAGGCAAACTGCAAGGGGTCCAGCAAGGGGTCTAAGATGTCCTTCAGGTGGACCAACTCCAGTTTCTCAAACGACTTCATAACTACAGACGTCAGGGCAACAGGTCTGTAGTCATTAAATCAGCTGATGGAGGTTTTCTTGGGAACCAGGATGATGTTGGAGTGTTTGAAACAGACGTCACACAGCTCCAGTCTACATTCATCTGTGGTAACTGTTCTGTTACAACCAGGCATGGCAGGAGGACCCAATGTACTCACACACACACACACACACACCGGGAATGAGCACAAAAGAGAGTTTATTAATACAACAGGACAGATACTGGGTGCAGGAGGGCTGGCCAGGAGAGGTGAAGCCAGACCCACGACGAGAGTGGAGGACTGGAGAGTACAGAGCTGGGAGTGCAGGTTGTGGCTGGGGAGGCAAGGCAGATGCAAAGTAGGTACTGGTGGGAGAGATGACTCACAGGTGGATGAGAAGGATGAGGAAGACTATGAAGGATCTGGCCTGGTTGCAGGAACGGAGAGGAGTATGCCATGCAGGTAAGAGGGAAGTGGCTATTCACGGCAGGACCAAAGTACACAGTCACAGATTCGTTCAGAGGTGCGGAAGCTAGGATCCCTTCAGGAATGCACACACACCACAATCTGGCAAAGAGCATGGGGAGTTGGCAAATGCATGAACTGGTGGAAAGCATGGGAGAGTAAATATACGCATGCACATACAATGAACCAGTGGGGCGCAAATGGAAAAGGGGCGTTTATAAATGTAACTGGACCAGTAGGTAATGAGCAGCAGGTGGATGTAATGTTGGCTAATTGCACTGGCAGGGCTGACGTGGCAGGGGAGATGGGGAATCAGGGGAAAAAACAATGAAAAACAGGAAGCGTAAGTCCATGGGTCATGACATGTTTATACTGTCGAGCCTTGGTGGAAGGGGTGGCAGTTATCCATCAATTAACCCTAACAGCTGGTCAGTCCCCCTACATTCTCACTCCTCATTCTCACCTCTTTCTTCCTCTGTCCGAACACTTTTTGCATTAGTTTCTCTCACCAATCAATTTTCTGTAGTTTCTCCTCCTAGTTTTGTTCCATTATTCTTGCATCATGCAGTATAAACTGAATTTTGACTAAATATTTGGTTCTGTTGTAGGCATCTAAATTCAAACTGCTGTCCATATTTGTGTTGTGGGCTTTGAGTATTTTGGCAGACCCTCCAGGAATATACAATCCTTTGATTCTGCAAACATGGGGGTGGCTGTGGCTCATGAGGTAGGGCAGTCGTCTCCTGACCAGCAAGTTGGTGGTTCGACTCCCGGTCTCCCCGCATGCCTAAGTGTCCCTGAGCAAGACACTGAACCCCGAATTGCTCCTGGTGGCTTGACTAGCGCCGGTGCATGGCAGCTTGTCGTCATCAGTGTGTGAATGTTGTGTGTGAATGGGTGAATGGTGTATCATCTCTGTAAAGCGCTTTGGCCAGTGCAACACACTGTGAGAAAGCGCTATATAAAATACAGTCCATTTACCATTTACCATTATTGCAAATTTAAGAGATCCATAGATAATTTACCAGATCTTGCTGTTTTATCCAACCCTTGCAGTGTGTTCACAGAAAAAGGCCTGATTGTTAGAACACTGGCAGATTTTGCCTTGTTAGTGCCATGACACTAGGGATGCAATGTTGGTCTCTTGTTGATAATCCAGGGTGTGAGCTGTGGGGGTGCTTCCATATTTATGATCCGAAGAAGTATCTAATACTCTAAAGTGGATCATGCCATTTCCACCGCATAACGTGAGCTGAGTCATGATGACAGCAGTGCACTGACTGCAGCATTCTGGCTGACTTTACCTGATGCCAGCAATGCCTGTAACATGGTTGATCAGGACCTGTGCATTGTGCTCTTATTTATCACAGCACACGAGCTGCTTTCATGTGTTGTTTGTGCATCTGTGTGTGGATTTGTTGTCAGATCAACAGGAACCTCTTTCTCATCAACACCCCCATAGCATCTTTTCAAGCAATGACAAATGAATTATAAAACAAACTGCCTTAAATTCCTAATTAAATAGTAGCCCTAGCTTGGGTCTCTTATGTATTACATACATTTGAGTCACCAGAGATAACTCTCCCAAGACCCCCAAAATTGATACATGGCTACCATTTCTAGACCTGCACAGTTGCAGACCTGTCAACCTGTATGCAATTTGTGTAGCAGGTATGCATTTTGACAAGCATGCTGGTAGGATTTGTCACTCTGCTTTGTTCACAATCCACTAGATCCTTGCACTTTCACAGAGATCTTGCATAGGTACAGTTAACTCTTGCTTACTTCAGATGCTGTAAAAAGTTACAGCTGTTTGAAGCTTTTGGAACAACATTTTAACAGATATGGGGTTCTTGTGTTTTATAATGAAGAAACATGTGACCCAGTGCAGGGATGTATTTCAATTATGTGTTTTTAATTGCTTCTGAACAACAGAACAAATTAATTCAGGTTGGAGGCTGACAGACATTAACCATGAGTAAAAGCAATTCATTGTTGGTTTTAGTAGATTTGGTTTTGGTTTTAATAGATTCATGCAGGGCAAATAGATCCACAGAGGACACCGTAGCCACAGCCCTCCACGCTGTGCTGTCCCACTTGGAGCATCAGGAGAGCTATGCACAGCTGCTCTTTGTGGATTATAGCTCCACATTCAATAGCATCCTCCCCCACAAACTGGTGGACAAGCTGGTGGACCTGGGAATTCCATAGTCCACCTGCATATGGATTAATAACCTCATGTCCAGATGCAGCCAGAGGGTGAGAGTGGGCCCACACACGTCCATGGCTCTTAGCCTCAGCAATGGTTCAACACAAGGCTGTGTGCTGAGCCCCCTGCTCTATACCCTGTACATCCACGACTGCACCCCACCCACCACGGCAATACCATTGTAAAATTTTTTGATGACACCATGGTGGTGGGGCTTTTCTCTGGATGAGACTACCTGAGGTGGAGAGGCTCATAGTGTGGTGCGGAGAGAACAATCTGCTCCTTAATACCTCAAAGACTAAGGAGGTCATTGTTGACTTCAGGAGGAAGAAAACCGACATCTTGCCACTGTATATCAGTGGGGACTGTGTGGAGAGGGTCCCGGCCTTCTGCTTTCTGGGAGTCCATATTAAGGAGGATCTTACCTGGGGCATTAATACCTCTAAACTGTTTCAAAAGGCCCAGCAGAGACTGTACTTCCTACGGGTGCTCAGGAAGAACAACATCTCCCAGAAACTGCTGGTGTCCTTCTATCAGTGCTCCACTGAGAGCATCCTTACAGACTGTATAGGTGTATGGTACAGCAGCAGACCTACTGCATAAGAATAATGTTGTACAGAGACATCTGATATAAAAGGTTAGAATAACTGTGTATGTGCCGTTTATGTTTTAAAAAATGTTATATTTCTGACATGATCTGTGTGAAGTTGGCCCCCCATCCAACGCAAAATACATGATCTGCGTGAGCTTGGCTTTATTTTGCGTTGGATGGGGGGCCAACTTCACGCAGATCCTCAATGACTAAGGAGGTCATTGTCGACTTCAGGAGGAAGAAAACCGACATCTTGCCACTGTATATCAGTGGGGACTGTGTGGAGAGGGTCCCAGCCTTCTGCTTCCTGGGAGTCTATATTGAGGAGGATCTGACCTGGGGCATGAATACCTCTAAACTGTTTCAAAAGGCCCAGCAGAGACTGTACTTCCTACGGGTGCTCAGGAAGAACAACATCTCCCAGAAACTGCTGGTGTCCTTCTATCAGTGCTCCATTGAGAGCATCCTTACAGACTGTATAGGTGTATGGTACAGCAGCAGCACAGTGGCTCAGAGGAAAATGCTTCAGAGGGTCATTAATACGGCCCAGGAGATCATCGGCTGCCCCCTCCTCACTCTGGAAGAACTACACAGTTCCCACTGCCTCAAAAAAGCCCAGAACATCATTAAGAACAATTCACACCCTGGACATTCACTCTCTGAACTGCTGCCGTCAGGTAGACGGTTCAGAGCAATCAAATCAAGGACCACTAGATTCAGGAATAGTTTTTACCCAACAGCAGTTACCACAGCTAATGCTGCTAAAATAAAATATGCCTATGTGTGAGGGGGGGCATGAGAGGTTGTTAGGATTGGCGGGTGAAACTGTAGTGAAACTGCCAAATAATGTTAGTGTTGAACTCAATTATATAGCCAGACGAACAGAGGTAGAGAATAGGTTTCTTTCTTTACTACTAACAACAGTACAAGTCCAGAATCAGAATCAGGTCGATAATACAGTCCGAGGTCAGTGCCGGTAAACATCAACAGCCAGGAGGTCCAGAAGAGAGAGAGATCAGGGAGGAGATCGAGGTCGGTACACAGCAGGCAATCAGATTCTGGGGGAATAAGGCAAAACACGGTGGTCAACAGGCAATCCGGGGTCAGAACAAGATAATCAGGCAGAGAAAGAATGCTGGAAAGTCAGAGCTGGGGTCTAGAACAATCTGGCAGCTTTCTGGTGTGGGGAAGTTGCTTAGGTGCTAGTGTGGCAGGTGTTGCCAATCTGGGTGATGAGATGCAGGTGAAACAATATCAGCTGATAATGTAAAGAGTCCAGAACTGTGGTGAACCAAACCGGAAGTACTTCCAAAATAAAAGCCTGGGACCGGAGCCGGAGGGACAGAGTCCTGACAGAGGTCTGTTGTTTATTTTGTTTTTCTAGCAGTTAAGTTTTTATATGGTCTTATTTCATATGTTATGTTTTTGTCTATACCAACTGGAGTGACCTCTAGTTGGTACAGCAACTCCAGATACAAATTTCGTTGTACGTGTTACAATGACAATAAAGGATTATCTTATCTTACTGTGTAGGGAGTGTTGAAAATACTATATAAAATGACTGGCCTTACCCTTTAATACTGTGTCCCTCTGGGCTATCACAGACCATCGAATCTTTATGATGTTGAATTCTAATAACCTGCAGGTAAATATGGACACTGAATCTGAATTCAGATATTACATACTTTCAGGGTAAACTGTAGGCAGAGTGCAAAACATTTAGTATTTTATTAGCTTTGTCAGTCCTGTGATATGATGCAATACATTCAGTTGTCAGTTTAATTAAGTACATTAAGATTAAACCAATAAAGTCTAATCCAACTAATCCTCCCACCGGGCAACAGCTATAGTCAGAGGAATAATAGTTTATTTTGGGGTTGTCTGTCTGTCCCTCCTATTCTTATGAACATGATATCTCATGAACACCTTGAGTAAATTTCTTTAAATTTGGCATGAACTTTCATTTGGACTCAAGGATGAACTCATTAGATTTTGTTGGTCAAGAGTCAAGGTCACAGTAACGTTACATCCACCCCATTCTTAAGAATGCCACATCTCTGGAACATCTAGATGGAATTTCTTTGAACTTGGATTCATGGATAAACTGATCAGAGTTTGGTGGTCAAAAGTCAAAGGTCAAGACTGGTTGGCTGAGGCATACAACTGTGAGGAAGTAATTCTAGTTTAGGATAACAACGTGTGCTACTACTTCAGTTGTATTTTTGTCACTTTCTCTATAGTCTTTTGGTTAGCCTGTGAAAGCTTTGAAATGATTACCATGTGCATGTTTGTGGTCTCAGAAGGGAGCAAAAAAGGCTGAAAGCACACCATGATTTCACAGCATGTCACTGATGAGCTGTACTTGTGTCTGTCTCCTGCAGCACTGCTAGTCTCTCTGAACTCAATTAAACTGTATAATGTGTATCTGAAATGCTAATGTTAACTGAGACTTTGTATGAAATGCTTCTGAATTCTTTTAAAGGTCAGCAAAAACACAGCCAGTGTGAGGCCACAAAACAATAATGAATTGCACATTATTTTGTCTCCCCTGAGGTCTCATTAAGACTAATTGATTTATTTGCAGAATGTTCACACAGCAGTACAGCAATGTCAAGTCTTTGCACTTCATACAGTATTTACAATTTACTAATCCAGACACAGAGATGAGAGGATTGAACAAAGCTTACATAATCATAGGTCCAGGCAGAATCAGCTTCTGTTGTCCTTGGGGGGCTGCTCAGCTCGCCCCTGGAGCGTCGCTTTCCCCGGCAGTGTGCAACAGGGGAGAGAACCAGCACCTGTTTACACCAACAGAACCCCCCCCTTTTCTTTGCATACCACTCTGTGGGGATATTTCATTTGGGGTGTTTGATTTAATATAATATGTGAAACAAAAGAGCATACATGGGTGTGTGAGCAATAGCATGTTGTACAGTTTGTTGTAATTACTTCCCAAGGAAGATTTTCTCCCCCAGAGAAATGTCTCTCAGTAGAAAAATAGAGACAAAGGGGAATTTCATCTCAATTACAAACAAGCCAATAATCTCAACCATATGAAATCTACTACTATCTCTGCCTGATGTGAATGTTTTTGTTTATAATAGGACCAGAGTGTTGAAATAGAGCATGCGTTGTACACTTACAATGTCTCCCATAAGACCCTAAATGCCTGATCCACAACCATAGCTCAGTGGCTCGAAAGTTTCTGTTTAGAATACTCTCTTCTACTGGTGTAAAGTTGCAACTGAAATGTAACCTGCCTTTCAGTGAGCGAAGATAATAGAGCATCTAGTGTTGTCATGACAACAGCTCCATCTTAGTTATTCTTGCATGCTCTGTCATTCATTAAACTGTATCTGTCTGCTCAAAGTTCTCCTGTCATTCCCTTTCCATCCAGCTGTTTGCTCCAGCTGTTCATGCCAATCCAGAGTTACCTGATCATTACATAACTGTACAGCTGCAATAGGGTTGTTGTCCATGGCAATCATTACCAGCATATGTAACATAATATTACTTGTGTTATTTTATCAGCTTGTTTTGCCATTGTTTACAAGGCAGGGCTAGAATCAGAATTTTAACTAGCTAGCAGTAGTTAAAAGCAACTTTTCTACTTTAAACTTGCTTGGTGTCCTGCAAGTGCCATTTACATAGGTTTGATCTAGCCTGAGACACTAAAGGGCGACATAGTGTATGAGGAGAGAATGCCTGCATTAGGAGGAGGCTGTGGTGAATGGATTGGTCAGAGAAGTATCAGTCTTTCCCATAGGAGAGAACAGTTTGAGAACAATGTGTGAAGTTGTGCTTTTAAATTGATGGATGAGTATTTTATTCCAAGCCATCACCTTTCTTAAAACTAACCATGTAGTTCTATTGCCTAAACCCTGCAAAAGCTAATTTTGGGGAGAACATCAGGACATAAGATTTTATTTGAACACTCATTGAAACTATTTACAAACACATTAAAAAATGTCCTACTCACTCCCATCCCAGTGTGTGTCTGCCTCAATCTGGGGTCCTCTACCAGAGCCCTGGGTCCTGGAAGGGTCCTGCACAGTATCTTAGCTGTACTTAGCACTGCACTCTTCTGGACAGAGAGCTCTGATGTTGTTCCTGTAATCTGTTGGAGCCACTCTTTCAGTTTAGAAGTCACAGCTCTGAGTGCTCCTACCACCCCTGGGACCACTTGGGCCTTCACCTTCCACATCCTCTCCAGTTCTTGATGTTGCTGACTTTTGGAACTGCTATGTCTATCACCACTACCTCCTTCTGCTTCTCATCTACTACCATGATGTCTGGTTGGTTGGCCAGTACCTTCCTGTCTGTCTGGATCTGGAAGTCCCCGAGGATCTTAGCCCTGTTATTCTCAACAACCTTCTGAGGAGTCTCCTATCTGGACTTGGGAGGGTCTAGTCCATACTCAACACAGATATTTATGTGAAAGCCTCCATGCGTTGTGAGGAGTTTCTGAGTCTTCACATCAGCAGCCTCCATGCCCTCATTTGGCCAGCTCACTATGCCAGCAGTGTATCAGATGATTGGCAGGGCATATGTGTTGATGGATTGGATCTTGTTCCTCCCATTAAGTTGGCTTTTCAGGAACTGTCCCTTTGATTGTACTTGGACATTGTTGTCTTTCTTGCCTCCTCATTGTAGTTCCCATGTGACTGTGGGATACCAAGGTACTTGCAAGTGGCCTGTATGTGTGCTATGTGGTCCCCTGGTAGTTCTAACCCATCAGTCTTTACCACCTTCCCTCTTCATAGTATCATGCAGCCACACTTCTCCATTCTGAATGACATCCTGATGTCTTCAATGAAGATCCTTGCTAGGTGGATCAGCGAGTCAATTGCCCATTCATTCTTGGCAGCTTGATGTCATCCATATAGAGGAGGTGTCTGATGGTAGTTCCAGTCTTCTTGTGGTGATCTGACTGAGTTCAGGCCTATGCAGAACAGCAGTGGGGATAATGCATCACCTTGGTATATGTCGCACTTAATGTTCACTTGTGCATTTGGTCCGGAGTTGACTATCATGGTTGTTTTCCACAGTCCCACTGACTTCTTTATGAAAGTCTTTAGTGTTCTGTTGACTTTGTATATTGCCGGCTATTCTCAGATTCATGTATGCAGCATTAATAAGTCATAAGCTTTCCTGTAGATCCAGGCTGTACTAAGGTTGGTCTGTCTGGATCTTGAGTCATTAGTGACTACACTGGGAGTTTGACCTTATCACATATGAGATCAATGCAGAGTATAGCAACAAGCCAGCTAGTTTAAATAATATCAGCTATCTAACAAACAAGCAAGCTAGCAGTTTATAATAAACAACCTATTATGTCTGTTAAAATCACTTCAATATGTCTTTTGCAGTCATTTAACCCACCAAGGGCAATAGAAAACTAATTGTTGCAAATTGTACAGCCAGCAAAACTGTCATTAATTTTTACTGTTGTTAGGCAGGCGTATAAGCTACTGTACTCTGAGGTGAAGTGTGTTTGGAAATTTTTTTATTTATTTATTTATTTTTTGGCTGCACTGCAGGACTACTCAACTGAGCTGGTGGAGAGACAGAAAGGTTGACTGTAAAACCCACACACAATGAAAAGTAATAGGTTCACTTAGCACAAAGAGAGACAAATCACAATGCTTGCTCTCTCTCTGTCTCTCTCTCCCTCACTCTCTTGCTCACTCTCTCTCAAAAAAAGAAAAAAATTTCCAGTTATTGTATATAATTTGCAAGTATCAGGGGAGCTGTGATCGATATGCAGGAGACTCACAGAATATCCAGAAGAGATGGGATGTCAGCCTAAATGTTTCCAGGTGGTTTTAGTGCCTAAACCTAACCATGTAGCTTTCAAGTCAGGTCCAGTCTATTTTTATTTGTATAGACCATTATCACAATTCACAGGTTTGCCTCAAGGGACTTTACAATCTGTACAGCATATGACACCCTCAGATGAGATAAGGAAAAAAATGCATGAAACCTCATGAAGAGCAAGAGAAGAAGGATCAGACAAACATGTGATAGATGTTATGTGTACAGATTAAATCAACATAATAGATTATTATATGGACAATGAGAATAACAAAAATTGTATATTGTAAACATGTTAGAACCGACTTACAGGTGCTTTCAACAAATCCAAGGCACACGACCTCCCCTCCAAAGACCTGCTAGGACGACAGACTACACAACCACGCAGGAGGCAAAACCCAGTCACATCCTTAGCACATACAGGGGAATTTAAAAAACACACACATTAGAGCAGATATTCTCAAAAGAGAAAGTGGCACCCCCCCATTGGACATTCAGAGAACGCCATGGGGCGGTGGAAGTCTGGCACCATTGAGATGAGTGTTTGGATGCTAATGGTGGATGCTAATGAAGCAGGTGTGTTACTGATGCTAAAGCTACCCTTTTAGCACGAGTATGAAATGCCAAAGGCTACTCAACAAAATCTCAGTATGACACCGTGGGATGAGACTGTGCTGATTTGCTCAGTCTGAGAGTTCATAGAGTACACTGAGGTGGGGGGATCATTTTGCATTATCTTGTGAACCACTGCCATCTGACCTAACTGGCTCTAACAAGTGCATAATCATTTACAGAATAATACATCCTCTCCATTAACAATGATACTTTTAATAAAATAACAGAGATATGCTGGTGTCCTGCTGTATTGAGATGCCAAACATGAACTGCATTGTCCCCAGTTTGCATCCACTTTGGAACCAGAGCTGCATGTCCTGTCATCTCTCTGCTATAAACTGCCTAATATAGGTATAGAAGGCTAGAAGATTTTATAAGCAAGATAAAATAAGTATTTCACTGGTAAAAATTGATTTGCATAGCAACATTGTTCCTGTCATTGTAGCTATACAAAATGTCATTTATAGAAGCATTAATTTAAACCACACTGAAAATGTAGTCACACCAACAGCCCCATATTGTAGGGTGAAGTTGTTAATGTTAATATGCTTCACAATATGAAAGGGTCTTCATAATCTACCGCAAAACAACCGCATATGAGTGGGAAGCACAAACAGACCATTTTGCTTGGACTGTGCAGCTTCCATTGTAAAAAGATGAAACACAATGAATGGTTGTGCTGAAAAAGAGCAAGCCAATGTTGAATAATGTCTTCCATATACTTGCAGACTAGTGGACTTCTTCAGTACTATGCTAATAATTCCAGTGGTGCTCATCTTTCATTGGGGGCAGCCCTGTCTACTACTCTCACTGACAGTTTTAAGCTTGGTTGCTCTACTGCTGTTCAGGCATTTCCTGCAGACTTCTGCCTCTGTGACACTCTTCTGTCACGAGATGCCACTATACAGTAAGTTAAAGCCCTGTCACTAATACAGTGGCTTCCTTTCCCTTTAGAACTCTGGTATGATGTTCTGTTAGCCCACTTAACAAACCCACAGCTCTTTAGTAGGCCTGTCTTGCAGAGTTCAATGTCAGTATGTCAGTGCATGCTGAGCACTATGGAGGGATGGGATGCACTGGAGAGACTATCATCAGCACATCTGTCCCTATTGACCTGAGTGGATCACAGTGAGAGTCTTTATAGAGAGCACTCAAAACAGGACTCACTCAGTGCAGCCATGAATATGACATGATAAAACTATCAGTGTTAGAGAATGTGCAACTGCATGAGTCTGCAGAGCTCTGGGGTGCCCACTAAGGTCAAGTGCCCCATCAACCACAACTAGACCAAAGATGTTTTTGTCTTCTGGGATAAGGTAATAAAACTTATAAGTTTCAGTGATTAAAATTGTGACTATTAGTTTATTTATTTTAGTTAATGAGTAAAGGCCATTATTTCAAACATACCTTTATACAGATTAGATATTTCATTTTAGAAGTATATTTTAGCATATTTTAAGACTCCCTGTGTGACAGTGCAGGTCCTGTTTCTGTCATCGCCCTATGTCTTTGATAGCTCTGTTCCTGGACTTCTCTGGAAATTGTAAGCACACTGGAAATAAACTAGTTCTCTACAGAATCAATCACTACTATGAATGCCAGATTTGTCTGATTTGATCCTGACATGTTCTGACATAACATATACAGTATGTAGGGA